>NC_139915.1:6253632-6481132 GCF_963514095.1 Eutrigla gurnardus | reverse complement strand
TTAACTGTGCTAATGTTCCACACTTTGTAAACCGCCACCAGATAGTTTCCCACACAAGCCATCAGAGGACAGACAGACAGGCAGGCAGACAGACAGATAGACAGGCAGACAGACAGACAGACAGACAGACAGACAGACAGGCAGGCAGACAGACAGACAGGCAGACAGACAGGCAGGCTGACAGGCTGACAGGCAGACAGGCAGACAGACAGACAGACAGACAGACAGGCAGACAGGCAGACAGACAGACAGGCAGACAGGCAGACAGACAGACGGACAGACAGACAGACAGACAGACAGACAGACAGACAGACAGACAGGCAGGCTGACAGACAGACAGGCAGACAGACAGACAGGCGGACAGACGGACAGACGGACGGGCAGACAGGCAGGCAGGCAGGCAGGCAGGCAGACAGGCAGACAGACAGACAGGCAGACAGACAGACAGACAGACAGACAGGCAGGCTGACAGGCAGACAGGCAGACAGACGGACAGACAGACGGACGGACGGACGGACAGACAGACAGACAGGCAGGCAGGCAGGCAGACAGGCAGACAGACAGACAGACAGACAGGCAGACAGACAGACAGATGGACCGGTGGCAGACAGAGAGACAGACAGACATAGAGACAGGCAGATGGACAGGCAGACAGACAGGCAGGCAGACAGAAAGACAGACAGACAGACAGACAGACAGGCAGACAGGCAGACAGACAGATGGACCGGTGGCAGACAGAGAGACAGACAGACATAGAGACAGGCAGATGGACAGGCAGACAGACAGGCAGGCAGACAGACAGACAGACAGACAGACAGGCAGACAGACAGGCAGGCAGACAGACAGACAGACAGACAGACAGACAGACAGGCAGGCAGACAGACAGACAGACAGACAGACAGGCAGGCAGACAGACAGGCAGGCAGACAGACGGACAGACAGACAGACAGACAGACAGACAGACAGGCAGATGGACAGGCAGACAGACAGGCAGGCAGACAGACAGACAGACAGACAGACAGACAGACAGACAGACAGACAGACAGGCAGGCAGACAGACAGACAGACAGGCAGGCAGACAGACAGACAGACAGACAGACAGACAGACAGACAGACAGACAGGCAGGCAGACAGGCAGGCAGGCAGACAGACGGACAGACAGACAGACAGACATAGAGACAGGCAGACAGACAGAGAGACAGGCAGACAGGCAGACAGGCAGACAGACAGACAGACAGACAGACAGACAGACATGTCAAGAAGCTGGTACATGTGGATCAATAGTGCAAACAAGTCACCGGTCAGACGGATGGAGAGCTCAGGGACCGTGAGTCAGTCCACTCTGTGTCCAGTTTTATTTTACATCAGTGCTTCCTGGTTCACTGTGTGGCATCATGCAGCATCGCTTTCCTCTGTAAGCAGCTTGATGAAATAGTGAAAATTGGTAAAACATTTTTTTTTTTACATAAAGCACCCTTTATTATGCATGTTTTGTTACTAATAGCTTAATCAGTGATGAATTAATCATTTAAGGCTTTATCATTAGATCATTAATTCAGAACAACTTTTGGGATGCCAGGTTGTAAAAAAAAAAACCCTCTCAGAGGTGAGTTATTGTAAGGTCATTGAAATTGACAAAAGAAGAAAAAACTAAATTCTGCTGTAATGTGTCCCAATAAATATGTGTAACATTATAATTCATCAGCAAAAGTTAGTAAGGCATAACATTTTAATAAAATAATCAAATATTAAAGCTTTATTTGTATTCAAGAAAGAAAAAGGTTAGTCTAAATTAGCTCCAGATCAAAATGAAGTTTGTTTGAAGAACCAATAATAAAGAAGTGACTTTTATCTGAATTATTATAATGTTTTTGACTGTACCCATCATCAAGTCTGCCATTCAAATGTTAAACTTGTATTATTTTGAATTCATTTAATAAATGGATTGTGGTGCATTCTCTTCTTAGCTGCTTTGAAGCATCTCCTCCCCCAGCAGAGCTGGGCAGATCAGAGGAAGGAAGAAAGAGAGGCATGTCTGAATCAAATGCTTTATAGCATCAGGCCAGGAATTTTACTTCATATTTCAACTAAACAGGATGTGCAGTCTTTTGTGCTTTCATGTTTAAAAGGTTTAATACCAAGCACTGCCAGAGCATCTTGGGAAATATTTGATAGATTACAGATCATCCCCTTTATCAGTTTTTGGAAGATGAATATTGTACTGCCTGCCTTTATTAGGCTTATAGTTTAGTTTAAACACCTGATATATTCCTGAATAATCAACCAACACTCAGATGGAACTTTACGGACAGAAGTGACGGTTCAAGCCAATTGACAGAGTGAGGAGAGGAGCCATGAGTTTGTACTGAAAGGAAAGGATGACTTGATGTGATGAGTTCAAGTGTGAGGTTGTGTTTTCCATGAAACTGGGCCCATTAGATATAAATATATATATATATAAATATACACATTTTACACATTGTGATGGAAATGTTCTTTTTGTGTGAGTGTGTGTGCATTCATGTGTGTACCATTACTGTGTGTGTGTGTGTGTGTGTGTGTGTGTGTGTGTGTGTGTGTGTGTGTGTGTGTGTGTGTGTAGCAGTAGTCACATTAGTTTGGTGATCTGATGTGAGTTACATCACCTTTGGGTTGGACATCATATGGATATTTATAACTATCAGAGGGATTTCACCCACTGTGAACAGGAAACAACGACTAAAAGATTTCGTCATGAAGCATTCGGTTGGCACAACATCTCCGTCAGGAAGATTTAGAGGAAGGGTGAAACATCCCGTGGGGAAGACCAAGTGAACACAAATTAAAGGGACATTCTGCACTAATCAGAGGAGCAACACTGGTAACTGTGGTTACTCGTCGGGTTTAATTTTGAAAATTGTTATTTTATAATTTACTGAAGCAGAGAATGTTTTACATAAAATCACCATAATGGCTGTCTGATGTCAGAGGACCTCTGGACCAGTTCCAGCATTTGTTTCAGTTAGTTATTTAAATAGTAAAGTCGTTTTTTTAGCTAGCTGCATCGCTCCATAGACGCCAGTTTCTCAAGGTGCTTTCAGACAACCAGCAATCTGTTGCCTGGTGGTGTCATATTTTAAATGGCAGCAACAATAGCAAACGTTGAACCATCATAAACTGGTTACATTTGCAGCAGCAAATAGCCGTGTGTGTTCACATGAATGGTAATCTCACTTTAAATTAGAGAGAATAGAAGCCACAGCAGCTAAAAGCTCACTCTACTATAGATTTCCATTCCAGTATACCGTTAAAAAAATCACAGTGCAGTAGATTTTACTGTCAGACTGAACGTCTTCCTCTTTATGTTGATGTGTATGAAAACTATTCTAATGTATGAAATGACCAAATTCACAAGCACCTTATCACAAACATATATGTTATTATCGTTTGTCTGCTGGATTTGACGTTGCAACAATATGATTTTTAACAAAGAAACAAATACTCCTCCCAAAACACAGTAAATCCACATCTTTAGCGAAATTGCTGTATATAATATATCAATTTATTCTAAATTCTTTGAAATTGTTCCCTTTTAAAAGCAAAAACATTCATATACAGTTGAATACATGCCACCTGCAGGCATTTACATGGTCAATATACTAAAAATACAAACACAACCACTTCTTCATCAAAAGCAGAAAACAAAACATGTTAGTATTAAAATAAATACGTATTACAATTATTAATCATAACTATATAACAGACAGGAGCCTAATAAATGTTAAGAATTGTTCTGTTCAAACCCCTTTCACTTTGTTGGAATAGGTTTGTTTTTCCAAATATTGAAAGGAACGTCTCATTAATGCATATTTCTTTAGTCTGGACACTTTGGCATCGCTCTTTAAACTTAAATGCTGCAGAAACATTCCAGTAAAAATGTAAAATGTAATATTCCAAATGGATGACTCTATTTTAATTGTTTCAGTTGTCCAACTTAATTATCCAACTCCACTTACAAAGACGTTTATCTGTATTGTCTGACTGACTGAATGATAGATGATTTAATTAATTGGTTTCTGATTGCCCTCTATTTCCCCAGCAAGTCTAAAATAGACCACATCTTTTCTATTTTACAGTGTTCCATCGACCGCAGAGAAAAAACACTCAGTCCATGCTAAAGTCATCATGCAATCAAGTTTCATGTCATTCTTCATTGATTCATTGATCATCATCTTCATTAATCAAACACTGAGATCCTGCTGCTGATTGTATTGAAAAATAATAATAAAAAATAGCCACATTGTTTATTTGAGCTTCCCGCGGACGATAAGAAAATAAAACTTACGAATCCTCTTGGGAACTGAAACACAATAACTGAGCAGGCATGCCAGACAGAGGGAGGCCACTCTCATGGCCTCGCACATATTGGAAGGGAGAGGTGTTTACAGTGTGTGAACAAATACTGGCACAGTGACACACCACGGCAAACCATGGGCGGCTACACGTATCTTTCAAACGTTAACATCTGTAGCCTCTGGGCACAATACAAACAGTACCACGACACCGGCACGAGTGGCATACAACCAGAATGATACAGTTATACAGACGACAGTTTGCAGAAGTCACAGTGGAAATAATCACAAAGGCAATGCCAGGATGCAGAACACTTGTTGATGTGGAGAAAGCGGCCGTGCATCCCTTCTTCATACAGCGTTTCTCCCTCTAAAGCCCTGCAGATACTCATGGACCATCTGGATATTTGTCTAATATCATCTCTCCCGTAATCAGTATGAGTGGTAATCTAATTAATCATACAATCTGTAGAGAAATGACATCTATCAAAGTCGCCAATGCTAGCAAAAATCCACTTGACCTTAAAGTAAAAAGGCTAAAAAGAAATACTCTGAAGCGTATGCACAATGTTTATCCACCTCTTTGTGTTTCACTCACTGGTCGGACAGCAACGCGGTCTGTCAGTCAGTCCTACGGCACATCTGATTGGATGGTGTGCCAGCGAGCCGTCTCTGTTTGCCCCCGTCTGCACATTTCCTTCCAGTGCCCCTGTCCTGCCTCTGAGGCATCGCTGCCAATCGACACGCGACCCAGAATACTGCTCTTAGTGTAGAGACGGCCCTGTACATACATAGAGACATCTCAGGGAGTCAACAACAAACTGCATATCACCGTTGAATGTATATCAGGGATGACTTCCTACCTGCATGACGATAAACTCCAGGACCAATGGTAGCTGTGTGATGTCACCAGAGGGCAGGTCAAACAGGAAGGGAGCGTTCCAGACTGGGTTTGGACCGCCGGTCCCTTTGGTCTCCTTGGTACCAATAACTTTCCCATCCTGACGCAGGTTGATGACAACGTAGTGGTCTGTGGGTGAAAAATACATCCACAGTCATGATTCTGTTTCATTTTTTGTTTTATGAAATGGTAAACCAATAAAAAAGCAGCAAAATCATGGTTGCTGTTGGCGTTAACGAATGAGTGTCGCTCAATGCCGTCATGTGAGTCGTTTTATCTCCATCCTCCTAACCTTTCACTCCACTGTCACTGTTCCAAATCTGCATCATCACTTGCAAAATATGATTTCCCTTGGGAATCCGTTCCAGCATGCAAATTGGATTTACTAAAATTAAAAAGCAATGTGTCATTGTCAGACAAGAAGCATGCATCTGCACACAGCATGCGTTCGGACAATCTGATTCTCCCAAAGAACAGATAGTTGACCACGTAGCCTCGAACGGTCACTTTGTGCGCTGAAAACGAAAACATCGAAGTTGTTTTCGTCTCACAGAATCTGCTGCTTCCTCCTATCGTCACCAGCATCATCAAAGCAAAGCTTTAAATCACACGCAGTGAGATATGATGCAGACGGGAGGGGAAATGACACCAGGCTGATCGGCACCTAATCTGATTATGCTACAAACCAATCAGGGATCCGGTCTGTCTGACTGTGGCTGAGGCCAAGACGGAGGTTTATGAGGCCGTATGAGCAGTTTACATGTCAGCCAGTGTGCTCATGTGTGCTGCGGCTTAAAGTGCAGTGACAATATTTGCAAAGTGCAGGCAGGAACCTGGGGATTTAAAGCTGTATGCAAATGTTTGCAAAATCAGCTGAGAAAGAGTACAAATAAATGTAGTAACAAATAAGTAAATGTTTTTTGTTTTAAAACATTGTTTCTCCACAGAGATTCAGCTCTTTGTTTTGGACTTTTGGTCTGCGACGTTCCTGTTTCGGTTCGCTGTCTCAGATCTCATCGACCTGGATTCCCGCAGGAAGCTGTTCTCAACTGTATGTTAGTGACTGTCCAGTGACCTTGTGGAGAGTTGAGCACCCAGAGAGCCAAAAGCTTCCCCCCTGGAGTAGGTGTGGAGCAAAAACAGCTAAAAGTGGAGTGAATATTGCACTTCATAAATAATTGTGTGTTTCGTAAAGGAATATTAGGAAAAAGAATTGAATAAAAAAAATTATCCTATAATTGGGAGCGTTAGGTAAGGCGATGACAAACAACCGATTTTATTGTGTGGCTCTGAGTCTTGGTCTTTACCTGGAGCTCCTGGGATCCGCGTGAGCTTGGCCAGATTCTCAGCCTTTCGGACCATCACCTTGATGCGCTGGGCCGGCGTCTGGTACTGCAGCAGGATGAACAGCTGGCCCAAAGCCCGCGGCGCACACACAGAGCTCTTCCTGTGACCCAACGTTTCCTGAGAACTCACACTCTGAAGGTGGAAAGGAGAGACACATATTTTTCTTTTAAATGTCAAGAGATTTAGCGAGCGGGGAGGGAATGTCAAAACCAAGGAGCAGATTTAAGCTGTAAAGCCCCTTAAAAACCGATGCTCATGAATATGCTTCTGTCAGGGATGAGTCGATCAGGGCACAGACACCGTCACAATCAATGTTTCAGTCCTCCTTCATCGGGATTCACTAGAATTCACTGCCTGTCGACATTAAGGAACGGGTCAGGTGTTCATTTGGAATCAGTTTTCCTTCATTTGAGGGATCTAACCAAAATGTAATCAGTTTTATTCATGAGGCATCTTGGATTGTCCTGCCTGAGGAGCTCAGCTGGACTGAATCTCTATCATCTCCAGTCACTTAAAGTTAATCTGTAATATTGGTTTGATGTAGCTGTCAGGCTTCAGCATTTTGCTGCCTATTTGACCACCCATCCTAGAATAATACAGACACCCATGCACTAAGGCCCTCTGGATAAAAGGGAGAGCTAATGTGTAAGCATGATGGTAATTTACATCTGATGTCACATCAGAACTTATTAGCTTGCATTGTTTGGGTGCGTTGAGTCACCATCTCTCAGCTGGCTGAGCGTTAGCCCGGGAGCAACTTTCTGAGGCCGGGCAGCAGAGTGTGAACGCGATTTAAGTGAGTTTCGGTTCACTGCCTCTGTCTGTCAATAGCACTTCACCTCAGAGACTGAGACTGTTATTCTGCAAACACTGCCAAACAAACCTTAAAGCAAGATTCATTTTTTAAGGGAGGTCAAGTTTTCAACCTTTCAGCAAACTTTTCCAGCTGGTTCTGGTCACTTCATAGACTGTTCATTTTATGTAAATGAATTAAAAGAATATAAAAGAATTACAACTCCGACTCCACCCTTCATTAAAGCAACTTCAGAGAGCGTTAAAAGCTGGCTCTGCCACCGTATTGTCCTGGTCCTAAAAGTGTATTAATTTAAAGAACCAAATGAAGCCTAAACCACATTAATGTTAAAAAATGAATCACAAAGAACATTCTTAGCCTCCGTCAAACACATAAAATAGAACAAGTTTTGTTTTTTTTCATTTTCCAGTTCTTATTTTTGCAATGAGACCACAGAAGTCAGTTATTCGGTAACTCTGTTTACTCTAGATGCCTTGGTTTGTGTATCAGATTGATTATATGAATCATCCAGTGATCTCCAGAGCATGGAAGCTTCAGAAGAGCGGGAGAAAAAGTTATGTAAGACCAACAAACTTCTCCCAGTGTTTTTATTAGGACTGCTTCCCATCAGAAGGGTTTGTTTTCAGTATTCTTGCAGTAATGTCACAGTGATAGAAGTGTCCAGGTTGTCTCCAGAGACCCGAGACCAGGATTTGCATCCAGACTTCTGCCTATGGTTGGGTTCAGGGAATGGAAGCACTTTGGTTAAGGTTAAGATTGAGGTTAAGGTTAAATGTTAAGCAAATAAACCAGGATGTTTTTATGTTTTTATGTACCAAATGCTGCCAGTGCCTGAACATAACCATAAACATTTTGAAAAAGGTTGCACTACATGCAGATGTATTTCAAACCTGAATATTTTGGCAGATAATGAATGAAATAAGATCCCTTCAAAAGGCCAGCGGTGTTACCACGGAGGGCTATTCAGTTGGTTGCAATCTGAAACAGAGCTATAGATATATATTTCACGCTGCGCCTTTAAGTTGCTGCCACTTCATGCCCCCTATTCCCATGAAATGTCTAAACACATGATGTACTGCAGATGAATAATCATCAATACTCCGACCCCATCCCATTACACTGATTACGAAACCTGGCGATTTACTATAAATCAAGAAAGTGCCTACTTTAGAAAGATGGAGTCCGTACTGCACCGCCTCCATGCACGCACCCATCTCTTTAAAGAGATATGGGGTGTAGGAGGATGGAGGATGAACCATACATGGACAGGAAAGGAGGGACAGAGGTAAGCACATCTGACTTTCACATAACATGGGAGAAATGACCCTGACTTCCTTACCAAGCACACAGCACGTCTCTTTGGTAGAAATCACAGTGACTGACTGTACCCAGTGAGACAACAGGACCCCCTCCCTTCAAAAGCCAGTTATTAATGCCCTCTGGCAGTGTTTTTACAGAACTGCAGAGGGCACGGCGTGGGCACGCTGCCAATTTGCTGCACTCTGCTTGTTTGCTCTGCAGTCACTAACAACAATGTCACCACGACTAACAACAGTGGAAAAATGGCTAATGGGAGCGCTGATTAGATGCTACATTCCTTCATGGATAAAACATGATATGTGCTATTTATAGGCCTGCGTGCGTGGTTTCCTATCCGTTAAATCAACTGAAAATGCAGACTTTGCGAAATATTTGAAAAGACATCATGTAGTACATGCACTCAGAAAAGGAGTTACACACACACATGCAAACACATCGACCTACACAAAGCCCATAGGCCACCCCGCTTAAATCTGCACTTAACATCACGACACGATCGCCTCAAAAGCACAAAGACCTGACCCAAGCTGTAGCACTTCAATGGCCCTGAGTCTAAGGTCTGTGGGAGATCTTGATTGGATCTGAGGGGACCCAGAAGGACCCGAGAAAAAGCCTCACAACAAAAGCAACACATGCTACATCTTTAGCGAGCCAATCAAAGTACTCTACTGATTTGAACGCCCTATCGCGTTAAAGCAAAAATGCTTGAAGCATTTGACCGTCAACCTTCTTGGTTTTTGAGGGGTTTTGAGGAGGGTGGAGCAACCATTAAATAATGAGATGCTGGTAGTCAGATTGTGTTGCCTGTGGACAGAGAACAGGCTAGCAGTTTCCTTCTGTTTCCAGTCTTTATGCTAAGCTAAGCTAACCACCTGCTGGCTGTAGCTTCACATAACCGAACAGACGTGAGACATGTTTCCCAAAATATTGATTCTCCTTTAAAGACTGTTGCATTTTGTCCAGGAAGGCAGGTCACCATTTTGTTTTAGTTAGCCTAGAGAGTTAGCCTGCTCTTTGTGCACACTGCAGTTCTTAAGTGAAGAGCTAACTTGTATTTAATCGAGTAAATAACTGTAAGTAGCTCATCAACACAACACAGACTTATTGGTTATTAGTGTCTGTTTGGGCTCAGGTCCAGTGCTGACAGCCAGGTCCGACCTCCACTTTTGTGTGTTTTCTTTCTTTGTACACTCTTTGTTCCTGAAAGCTTAATTGTAATGCATACATCCAATGGATGAAATGATGCAATCATATACCTTTTTGAGCTTGCTTTTAGTTGGGCTGAGCTGCCTGGTGTAGGTGGTGGTGGTGTCGGGCTCCCACTCCATCTGCTCACAGGGCAGCTCCAGCACCCCCAGCGCAGCCTCCCTGAGGCCTGAGAAGTCCCTGCTGTAGACAGCAAGTCTCAAGGTGCAGGTGCGCAGCTCTTCCACAGAGCCCACCTGCAGCACAAAGCTCTGGTTGTGGAGGTCTGGGCTGAGGCTGCGACGCCGAGAGGCTATCTGCTGAGGGGAGGGGCAGAGGGGAGGGAGGCTGGCCCGGACAAACACCCCGGTGCGCCTTCGACTGGCCCCTGAGAGCCCCAGGATGTTGACCATAAGGGTGCCACAAGTGGAGGAGAAGAGCAAGGAGAAGTGAAGGAGAGGAGCCTGCTTGGAGGAGGTGGAGAAAGAGTTAGAGCCATACTGTGATAGGCAGGGCTCCCCCTGCTGGGTAGGAGCTCCGGCAGCACCAACAGCCAGTCGACTGCTCTCGCTGTAAAGAAAACTTTCACCGCTCACGGTGCTGCGTCGACCCATCGCCCGACGGGACCTGGACACCAGGCTCAGCTTACTGAGGGAGGGCAGAGAGGCTCTGCCGTGACGTGGAGGTTTATTGGGTGAGCAGGGAACAGCTGGGGTGCTGAGGCGCCGCATCGGAAAAGTAGACCCGGATGATTGCACCAGCTCAACCGATCCGGGAGGGCTGTGGTCAAATGGCAGCGCGGTGAGGTCATCCTCGGAGGGCGAGGAGCTGCTTTTCGAGGAAGGGAACTCCAACACGTCTCCTTCCAGCTCCTCGTACTGCTGCTTGACAGGCTGAGTGCACGGAGACGGAGTCACAGTCACAGTCACGCTCTCAGCAGGATGAGCAGACAACAAAACCGCCTCCTTGTCCTCAGAGGAAAGACTCTTCCTTCTGCGATAGCAAAGGATGCAACCGAGAACCAGACAGTAGCAGAACACAGCCAGACCCACAGCCAGCAGGATCTGCAGGTGAACTGGACAGAGAAGACGAGGCTCCACAGTTTAATAGTGTTAGTGGCGTTAACGAGGAGCATGAGAGACAAAGTGCATCTGAGTGATTAGGAGAAAGACAGGGAGATACACAGGGAAACAGAGATATAGACAAGAACATTATCACAACCAAATCAGTTTTAAGCAGTTTTTTCAGTAAAGCAAAAAGCAAAAGAGAGACATCCATTGAAGGAAAATCATAAAAAAAGATGTCAGGACATCCGACTGTAAACGTTATCGTGCTGTGTCTGCACGTCTTTGATGAGATTAAAGAGGAAATGTTTCAGGATCCTAATCATAATTGTATAAATGGTTTTGTCACAGTTGCATTGCACATGCAATGTGTTGGCGTCAGTTTCCCTGGTAATCACATAATGGGTGTGTGTGTGTGTGTGTGTGTGTGTGTGTGTGTGTGTGTGTGTGTGTGTGTGTGTGTGTGTGGGTGTGTTTTATTCATCATTGGAGCATCTTATACATTCACCGTCAGCATGTTTTTATTTATATTTTTCCTTTTGTTATTATTTTGTGTTTGGTATATTGCTCATATTCAGATTTGGATAATGATTATTTCACACAGATATATGAGCTCAATTAAACATTATAATGTAATGAAGGTGTGGGATAATCTTAGCTTCCTCCTGTCCCTCCTTGTACTTGATTGATAGACTTACTGTTTTTTTTCATATTAGTATGATGTATTTTATGTCATATAAATATTGTACTTTGTATTTGAGGAAAATAAAAATCAAATCAAATCAAGCATTGGGATTTTGACCACATAAACTATGGACAACATTACTGTACATGTATATATAGAATCTTTGAATCACAGATTAAATGATGGCTGCACCATTACATCAAACGTCATGTATTATTTTATTAATATTTCCATTAAATCAATCTAAGCGCTGTAACTAATACATTTAAAGACATACATGACTTCTTGGATTTCATTTAAAAATAAAGATCAGTGGGATTGAACACATAAAATGACGGAGATGCCCGAGCCACTGAGATTGAAGCCCCTAAAGCTGCAGCCCTGAAATCCATTTAACATCATATAATGAGGGTGTGAGGCTGGATGACTCATGCATCTCACAAAGAGGTGACTAGTGGTGGAAACGAGGCTGTGAAGCTGGGACCTTAAGCTACTGACCACCACAGGGAAAACAAAAAACAACACTGAGAATGAAAAGATGGAAGGTTTTGTTTTTAAAGAAGACAATACAGTATATGCTTATATAAATTCCATCGCTTCTAAGGGAGGAATGTTGATCTTTGAGAGAAAACAACACAAATCATGTCTGATTATCTGATGGTGTGTCCTCCTAATGAGCAGACAGAAATCCTCCCATCACAAGGGACTTATCAGAGATTTGAAGCAGACTGCATGAGGTGTGCACTTACAGCGAAAAGGTGATCACAATCAAAGCAAGTGGGTGCTGCCTGTCAGTGCAGCTCAGACAGCCTCCGTTAAGAGATGGAAAGTAGAGAGGAGCTGAATGCAGCTGTGGTGATGGAGAATAAAAGCTGATGGGATCGCTCTAAAACATGAGTCACACTGGCCAGAGGATACTGGAGACGAAATGAGGTAATGGCTGTGCTAATTCGGCATTTGTCTGTATTTGGTTATAGTGTCCTAGTAGACTTCACTATATAGCATTAACAGCAATAAGACAGAACTTTTCATTGAGAAAGTGTTTCTAGATGATTCTGACCTCTGGGGTTAAAACACTCTATTTGTATTTGCCTACAACCTTATTCACACAAAGTTATCTAAAACCAACCGAAGTAGGGACCCCTTCCAAATGAGCCTTTCTCCACACTTCATGCTTCACTTGTTTGATGCAACAACAACAAAAAGAAAGAAAAAAAAGCTCTCTCCTTCTGCCTCCTCCCCTTCGATTCCAGCTGGTCTTAATGTTTTAAGTTTTACAGGAAAACTAGCAGCTTCAGTTTAAAAAAAAAATACCTGCTACGAAAAAAAAAAAGCATAGACGGAAGCTGCGAATGAAACGAAAGCGGCCACACAGAGTTTGTAAATGAAGGCAGTGAGACAGAAGAAGAGTGGTGTTCCTACCTCCCAGAGTGTACTGCGACATGTTCCCACACAGTTTGGTGCGCCGTCGAGTCAGAGCGAGGAGCGGCGTTTATGAGCGCGGACCATCGCCACTGCGCAGGGACCTGCAGCCCTCCAGCCAATAGCTTCACCGGGTGACTGAGCTTTTTATTTCACTCGCACTGACTGTGCGTTGGAGGCACAAAGAGTCCACTGCCTTCAAAGCAGTGCAGCCTACCAGCGCTGCCGTCATCGGATCACTCTAATGCGACCTATTGGTCCTTTATTCTTACAGAAATCACTAATACAACACTACAGCTGTCATATGGTAGCCTAATTGTGACAATAATAATAAATTATTCCTGTGGCACATCATCTGGAATCAGCTGGGTTTAGTGTTAGATATTTTAAATCAATGATATAGTTGTTGAGATTGATTTTCTGTTGACTAATTGGTTACTTTATATTGTTATTGAATAATGTTCTTTAATGGTCAACCTGTTTGGACTACAGTCTTCCACAATGAACATGAAAGTTATTATGGCATGATAGCATGCCTTCATTGAGAGTGGAGATCACATACATCCACCCCGTGTTGGATCTACCACCCACACACCCACCACAAGGTCTTACAAACGAGAGAGAGGGTGAGTCACTCCTCATCGCATACAACCACCATGTATATGAACATGCATACTGGCTCCGTTTATTCTCCCAGTTACAAAATCAGGTGTGTGGTTTGTAGGGAAAGTCTTGTTGGCTTCTTACGACCTTCTCTAGTTCTTGTGCAGAGGATGGATGGATGGATGGATGGATGGATGGATGGATGGTTGGATGGATGGATGGATGGATGGTTGGATGTCGTGATATTATTGGTTGAAATTGGTTGGTTCTAGCTAAACACACAATATACATTGAATTTTGATTAAAAAATCTATTTTTGTATTTTTATATATTGTTAAACTGTCATCTTCAAGGTTACGTTTAAATATATTAAGACCTTCAGTCGCTCTCAGATCCTCAGACATTGTTACAATGTCTTCTGTTTGTTACTTTGGCAAAACCAAAACACACACAGAGGACCTGAGGTGCCGTCCTGGTTCATAGAGTGGACAACCAGAAGGGTTAAAAGGACTACAAAACACATGGGACAGTCCCTGAACTCCTCCCGCACCATGCTGGTTGACATCAACCAGCAAACCTACACAAACAGCCACTTTCTTGACTTGCAAGATTATCTTTTAAATTGACAAACATATGTGTAATGCATGGTAGCAAGCAAACGTGATCGAAAATCAATAATTTTCACTCACCATTTGACTACAGTACTTTTTTTCCCCGAAACACAGTCCCATGATATTAGCAGCTAGCTCCACCCGGGCCACTTACATAAACTGGAAGCAGCTGGACATTAATAACAAGTGCACCCAGAACATGATGGTAGCTTCGGACGCAGATGTGATTTGATACCAATGCACAAATTTAGTTTCCGTTACCTAAACCCAGAGACTTAACGCTCTCGGAGAGTGTTTTTCACCGTTCAACATGAATGGCAGTGACACTGCAGACACTGATGCACACACGATGTGCTGAAGAAGGAATCTCTGCTAATGGAGACAAGTCAGAATTAGACTGCTATCAGCATTTAAGAAGATTTCTGTTCAATAGGAATGACTCAGTCATCACAACACCCGGTCACACTTTAACCTTCTACAAAGCAAAATACAGTTTCATGAGGAGAAATGACGTGCCCTTTGGCAAACAGAGTGACTGTCCATGAACCATGGCCCTTGTTGCACTATAAATATGGTTTCGGCCCTCAGGCCAAAGAGGCTATTGACGTAAATCGTATGCCGCCCAAGATTAAAGCATCACAAACACTTTTTTTTTGCTCAGTGAGTGGTCAAACATGCGTTCATGTGACTACAGATGAATGTCATTTAAATGTACACAAATTTGTTCAAGATACATTTTACACTAGGATACTCCTGGAGGTTCACACTAGACTTCACTAGTCTCCAGCTCTGAAATTACAGAGTGAGTCAGTTTTGCAGTCGTCCCATTAAGAACATGTATTCTCTCAGGATAACCATAACGACAGGCTCCACGTGGTCGTCATGTATGTGGGTTCGATATGCGATGTGTCCTGACAGCCTCAGTGGTTCCCTTTAAAACATTCATTTTTGTGGTAATTTCCTTATTATACATTAATATTTGTAATCTGGCCAAAAACCCCATACCTCTGTAATTTGACGCTACTTTCCAGTGAGCTCAACAATTACCTCAATCAAACAGTTTCACTCATTGGAAATGCATTAAAGTGAAATTAATTTATGAATAATATATTTTCTCTAATGGGTATGAACAGGGAAATTATTTCACGTCATACATGGGTTTGTGGACTACAGTTTTGAGGCTTTGAGTTTAGCATTTTGGCTGTCGCCATCTTGGATATGTGATATAGGAAGTGATATTTGGACTGCGGAGGAGCGTCAGGTGGACCTGATGAACACATGCAACGCCCCCAACACACAGACACTCACCCACACATGAAATAGGTTCAATTTCAGTACCTTCCAAATCTTTAATGAAGAGAACCTGAATGAGGAGATAGAGGAGGAGCAGCAGTACGACGCCTTCGATCATTCCCTTACAGCAGAAAGACACAACTTGCTGCCACACCGGCTGGTTGGGGTCGTCCTCTTCAACTGGACGAGGCATCATCGATGGTGGGTACATATCTGTGGGAAGTTGGTGGGTAAATTTTAATATCATCTTCCTCACACGTGTTTATAAAAAATATAAAATATTACCCTTGTAGAGTTTTGATACAGATTTCAATGCCATGAGCTTTGAACTTGAGGTGTCTCCACTGCTGGCTCATATTAGTACAACATGTACAACAAGTCAAACTTAAAGGATTAGTGAGACACAGACATTGTTTATTAGGGAGCGTATCACTCTCTGGATCCCTATCCATTAGCAAAGGTACACTTTGGAGGGTATTATTATTTCCTGTCTCACATTTAGAGGCCTTGGACATCAAAGAGGTGTGTCTAACACCTTCGACCATTTCTCTCCACATTCATCCTCACACTCCAAAACATGTTCAGTCTCAACATGTCATGTTGTTACTCAAGTCTCTAAAATGTTGCACACACGACTAGACATTTTAAAAAAAGAAAAGCATCGTCTCCTATTCTTTCAGAGGAAAACTCAACATTGGCTGATAAAACACTCGACTCACACGTGTTGTGCATCTTCACTCCTCATCAGAGCCGGCCTCCATTGGCCGGTGTAATCCTTACAGAATGAGTCAACTACTCAAACTCTGCTGTTCCGGTCCCCGGTTGCATCCTCGTCGTCGTACCAGTTGAGTTAGCTCAGCCACCCGCTCTGATTATCGGCTGCAGTCAGCTCTCAGCATGTGTGCTGCAGCAGCGTTTACAGTATAGCTGGCCAACTTCCAGTCAGAACTGCAGTCTGCTCCCAGCTGTTGGCCAAATACACACAAATGCAAACTCTCCGTTGTCGACGAGAGAGAAGCTCAGTCACGCCCCTTCTGGTCGACCACCACAGGATTTTATTTTGGATATTAGATCATATTGCATAGTCAGTTTGCCCCCTTATGAATTATTATTATTTAAAATGTTATGTCAAGTGGAAAATGCAAAAGATAAGAAAAGACTATGATGTAGATTTTATCCTGTGGGTAATGGGGGCGGGACTAGATAAGCCTTGGCTTCTCCCGCTTTCCCTTTCGGCCATGTGTATTTTACTATGTGAACAAAGATGTGTGATGATGATTTAACGGACATGCCCGAAATAAATAAATAAATAAATAACTTGAATTACAAAGATGTTTGTCAAATTAAAAGATAATTGTTCACATCATGAAATAATGTTGTAGTCTAACTGTTAAATTAGAAGACTGACAGTGCGTGATTTGAAAGACCATACATACAAAAGTCTCTCTGAAGCTACGAGGCATGTTTCGTATCGTGATGAACTCACACTAACAACAGGTCTCGCTCCTTCTTTCTCTTTCCAGATAATAAAAGAGTGGCTGAATAAAACACATCAGGGATGTTTATTTTACAAGTTAGCTAGCTAGCTAGCCAAGGTAAAGGCCGTATTGGTGAAGTACATGTGTGACTATATCTGTATGTTGGAGAAAATAAAGTTAACAGTTGAAGGCTAACCAAATAACCAACTTTCTGATTTAACTAAATGTAAATATTTCAACAAAAATCTCATGTAAAACTCTAAATTTCAAGGTTCTATTGAGAACAGTAGATGGTGTGTTTAATGGATGTGGGACATCTGCCTCAGCATCATTCTTCACCCTGCCTTACAATGAGTTTATCCCATATTTTAAAAGATTGGTTGTAAGGAAGTCACAAAATCACAAGGTCAGCTGTTTTTGGTGAGCTGTTCCAATAAGCGATGGGACTACACTGCCATCTGCTGGATGTTTAGGCTTCCTGCAGCAGACGAATTGACTGAAATATGAGTTTAGACTCGGAGTCAAAGGTCACAGGCCCTTTGATGTCCATGAGAATTGGCTTCTGACTCCTAGAGGCTGCAAATGTCACTTCATACTGTCAGAAAACTGACAAAACAACAGGAGCCTATTGAAGACAATATTTTTTATCATGTATCATATCATTTTTTTTTCATTGTATAGATTTCACCTGCATCAGACTTGCAATGAGCATATTTATTCCACACTTTGAGTAAATGTCATGATCAACAATTCTCAAAGTCCATCTCTCTGTCCCTCCTCTCCAGCCATATTTCCTGTTTAACAGGCAGCTTCATTTCTATTCTCCATCCATCCACCAGAGGCCCTCTGTTCTCCATCACCTGACCGCCCCACTCATCTACACACCTGTTCCCACTGACATCATCTGCTCTGCGGGCTCCCGGCCCTCCCTGCCCATCTTCTCAACATCTCTCCCATCCGCTCTTCCTGAACCTGAGCCCCAGAACAATACCTGCACCTGAAAGAAATTCAGTCTTCTTTAAATTCAGCCTTTCTATCTACAGCAACAATTCCCTTCTGACTGTCTGACTTCCTTCAGGTTACATCTAATGTAAGTTCAAACCAAACCAAACGTTGAAGTCCAAGCTTTTTTGCTGCTTCACACAACAGAGTAATGCAATAAACAGTGTGGTACCTTGGTTTTGAATCCCATCTGTAGCTGTTACTAGACTCTCGGTCTCCAAAGACTTAAAAGTTGAGTAGGTGATTCTATTCAGAAACATTTTCTGTTATGTTACTTGAAATCCTTTTTACAGATAGCAATCAATACATGAATTGCTCTGACATAAAAAACTTTTTTTTTAAATGACCAGGTGTGAAACCTCTGATGACATTCCTATGATTTCAAGTGTTTTATGGTCCATATTAAATCTTTAACGTTAATGTTTCTGTGTAAATATAATATACCACACTCTGTTTACGTTTTTTCCCCTCCGGCTAACACCTGGTATAACCACGTTTCACGTCAACGCTATGAAATGTACCCTGCACGGTAATTCGGTAATTCTTTCAGGAAAAGTACGGATCGATGCTGATTTACGGAAAGTGGCCATGAAGAGCTAAAAATAAAAGTCCAGCGGGGCAGCGGGACAGCCCCCTCGGAGACTTAACGGACAGCGCAGTGCGGACTTTTTCTAGAAAGCTCTCGAACATCTTTTAAACTGAGCGTTGTCGATCTAAAATAAAGACAGATTCAGCAACTGGATAGCTTATTTCTCGCATACACTGGTCAGGTGCAGCCAGGAAGTGTGCGCATTATTGTGTGTCATCATCAGCGGCAGTGCACGCCCACCAAGCGTGCAATACTAGGACGCGGCGACCCCTGGACAAGTTCAGAAGAAACGTCTCAGATGAGACACGCAGCTCATCTCCGGTCCAGAATGGTCCTCTCATTTTTAACCGCTTATGCGTTGTTTTGCTGCCTCGGCGGGCTGCTGGCGGCGAACAAGACGCATCTACCGAGGATGACATTCACAGACAAAGGTAATGTGTTGCATTTCTCCTCGTAACTTTAAAACACCAAGTCGTTCTGACATGGCAGCGATGCTCTTTGGCAGGTCGACAGGGTCACTCACATTGAAGTTATTCATAAATCAGATGTATGACCTACAGAATTAGAAACAATAGAAACATTAAATTGAATAATGTCGTAAACTGATTGAATATTAAAGTAATATCAAAACTTACACAGTATTTTAAAAGTTAATGGAGAATTAACAGTGTACTGAAGGCTTCAGGGATTGAAGTTTGTCGACGGTTTAAATAAACTGATGATGGCTGAATTCCATTTAGCTCAGTCGGGCCTGACGTCATGTACATGTGGGCGACAATAACCTCTCATTGCACAGGTTTAATCTATCAACAAACACATCTTGTGTGCTTAAAATAATAATAATAATACTAATAATAATAAAAACCAGCAATTACAGCGTGCTTTATAAGGCAGGCGTAAAGAGAACTTAGGATAGAGTACAAAACGCACACATTTACACAGATATTTACAAATAAATATAAATAAATCTGAAAGTGGTCAAAGTACAGGTAGCCTTCAGATTGCTGCATAACGCGACACTTCCCGTACATTCTTTAAGTGCTGCAGGAAACTGCCTAATCGTCTACTTTCCAGAGGAGATGCATCTCTAATGACTGGAACGCTTGAATACAGCAAAGGCATCGTTAAAGTTAAAGAGAACCACCTGTGTTCTTTTTCTATACGCCGAATCAAAATGTCTGAAAAAGACCTGTCCACCTTTTATGTTGCTTGCAAAGCATTGTGGCTTTGACACTGATCCTGAAAGACAACATACATATTCCCATGCTCCCAAGTAGACTGACTCTGCAGATTGGGCTGATTAACACAACTCAACCTGACAACCGTTGCAAATGATCTCCCTTATGTGCCTCTTAAAACGCTTTCATTTGCACAATAAAGGAGTCTCATGTGTCGATAAGGACATGAGGGTTGTTGTGGGGAGCTTGGAGCACCAATAAGAATGCACCAACCTTTTAAATGATGGGTGATTTAATGCGATGTATAAATTAAACTGTGGTTGCTCAGTGAGTCATCTGCTGGCAGCCAGCCAGCAACAGCAGATCGCATCATTTGGCTAGCTCATTTGGGTAAAGGCAAAACGGTCACAAACAATACTGCTGGAAAAACAGAGCTCTTTTTTATGTGCTTTTTTTCAGGCGAAACATAAAAAAGAGCTGACTAACCAGTTTTTGTTTGCGACACAAAGCAAGCAAAGCAGTTTGTGCAGCGACTAGACGAAGGCTCTCCGGCTATGTATAGGACAGTTTGTTTTAGGGGAGATGGAGCAAGAAACTTGAACAGACCATATCAATACAGGAACACGTCTCGTTAAGAGGAACTTTCATGACAATTTTACTTTTGACCTTCAAGCATGACTCTTTACTTCTGCTTTTTTTTTTTCCTGTTTAGACTACATGCATAGTGAATATATATGTCTGACTGCTGCTCAGATTCTTTTAAATACAGGATTAAAGGCGAGATTTTCAGACAGCGTTTCAAACCCTGGCTCCATTCTCACCTCCACATGGCCAACCCGTCACAGCATGATGGATGTAAAGTTAAATGATCATGGAGGACATGATTATCTACACCACGTTTGACAGTCCATGCAATAGTTGTTGACATTTCACTTAAAACAACAAATGTCAACCTCACGGTGGCGCTAGAGGGGAAGTCAGATGATCACCAAAGTCATGATGACGTCCGTACCAATCATGGAAATCCATTCAGCCGTTCTCGAGACATTTCGCTAAAGAAGGAAAAAGTCAACCCCGTGGTAGCGCTGGAGGGAAAGATGGGGAACCTCCTCTGGGGGACATGAATGTGTGCAAAATTCAATGGCCGTGGAGATAATTCAGTCTGGACTGAACTGGTGGCCGATATCGCCATCCATGCTGTATGAATCTTCTTCCATCTATGTATCTGCTTTTAACTGTTTCACTGACTCTTTTTTTCTATTCTAGAGCCTCGGAGCTAGATCAGCTAAAAACTACACTCTTACTATGTACTGTGAAGTTGTGTCAGTGTTAATCCTGCATCCTATTTCATTGTAGAGACTGCAGTGAAAAGGTTACCTATACGGGGACACGATGCACCGGTAGAGATTATTCTGAAAGGAGAGCCAGACACCGTCATAGCTGCTGGAAAAAAACACCTGACTTCATTCAACTTTAATCAGGAGGTAGTGAACGTGTTTAATGACATGAGTGAGGCCTGAAGCAAACATCAAGAGTCCACACTCAAAAAACAAGATGCTACTACTTTATAGGGACGTGGAGATAATGAGAGTGATGTCTTTCTCCTCACAGACTCCCGAGGAAATAAGCATATTGTGGAGAAAATGCCGTGGATCTCAACAAAGTGTGAAAGTGGGTAAAACAACACAAGGTCAAAGCAAACAGCAGAGTTGGTCAAATCGGATTGAAATCTCACAATCATTCTTGTCATTTAGGATTGCAGTTATAACATCACTGTGGTCTACAAGAGGAAAAAGGCCGACCTGGTGTTTCTGTGTGGAACAGATGACCATCACACAGAGTGCTGTGACGTGGTATGTCACTGCAGAGAATGTGCTGGAAGCAAAATGTCATCGTCATCTGTCCATTTGCGTCACTGCTCTTTGTGACTACAGCAACACCTTCTGTTGTGAATTTGAGACAATGCCGTTGCAAGAACAAAAAGTTATTTCCAGATGCATCACATTCGTGCTACCAGATGGAGAATAGCGAGGGCAGTTTGAGATCTTCTGTGTTTTCTTGTAGGATCTATCAGAGAAACAACCCAGGTGCATTCTCTCGAAAAACATCGGGAACATAACTGCAAGCATACAGGACTTTGTCGTACGGGAAGGTGAACCGTCTGTCCTTGCGGGTGAGTTTCTGTTCATTTTTTAAACAGCTGTTGAATCTGCTTTCTGTTCTCTTTTCAGCACAACGAACCTGCTTTAATCAGGAATCAGCCTCCTTCATTACTACCATCGCTCATAAAGATATTGCACTAGTGCTTCCTGTTCGTACCTACTAGTAGTGGGACAATATATTGAAATATCGATATATCGTGATACGTTATCGATACACTGGCACCAAATATACGTTTTTATTCAAATATGCAGGCGCTATTTACTGATTTCATGCATTAAGCCTGTATCATTTTCCCTTACCAGAGTCACTACTTCATGACTCCTCTTGGCCTTTTGCCAGTTCATGGCTATATAAGAATGAGGCACACGTAGACATGTTCAGTCAGTGTGTGTTAAAGAGGGATTAAGCTGAGACTCTTAATTTCACAAATTCTGTGAAACTGACACCACAATGCAGTGAATAAACACAGTCTATGATTAAGTCCTGCCTTTGCTTTTTCACAGTTTTTTTCTCCTTCAGATACACAGATATCCTGATGCATATCGTAGATGATTTCTTGCAATATATCGCGTATCGCAGAATCGTGATATCATCGTCATCGTGCGCAAAATATCGTGATATTATTTAAATTTGAGTTAGTCTGTGATTCCCACTCCTAGTACCTACTATTAACTTCAGACTGCAGTTTCTCCAACAAGCATAGCAGCCAGGACAGACACAGAAACTGGCGTCTCTATGAAAGGTGAACTGATACCAACCAAAAGCAGCAGTGCTGCTGCGATACCGTAAACTTTTTTAACGACGTGCTCTGTCTTTGCAGAATCACAAGATAGCGAACTATACATGACATACTCCGGATCTCAAGACAACGTTGGCATCCACAAGTTTGGGAGAAACCGAGTTGTACCGGCACAACATTATAAAGGTATTTGCAGGGAGACAGACTTGTTTTGTCCAAGGACTTAGAATAAGTCTCATTAGTCAAATTATGTTCACTTAAACACACATTCTCAGGCTGAAGGGACAAATACTGATTTTGTTTTTTGGCCTTCAGAGCAACATTATGTGGGTTTGGTACTCAGCACATGGAAGGAACCCATGCAGAGCAAAGCATACGCCTTCTATAAGGAGAAAAACAGCAAAACAGGCTTGAACAGTGAGATGTGGCTCCCTTTTGTGACCCGGGTTTGCATGGTAGGACCTGCGTCATAAAGAAATTAGGATTGCATTTTTCATTCTAATGTTTTTTAAGCTAGATTTTATGAGTACAACCACATTTTAAGCATAAGTTATGTGCACAAAGTAGCTGTTGCACACAGAAATTGTAACCACATCCATGACACGAGGGAGGTGTTGATCCTTTGGTTGTGCATCGTTGGCAGAACGATCTCGGTGGTCCCAAGAACAACTTGCAGTACAGCTGGACGTCCCAGTTGAGTGCCAGGCTCTTCTGTGGAGACACTGAGAGCAGACAGTATTTCTCTGAGCTGGTGGATGTGGCTGCTGTACATGCAGACCGGTGGCAGGATACCACCATTTATGCACTCTTCAGGAATGAATGGTAAGACTCCAAAATCATGTGTTAAAGAAAGGGCGGAATGTTTTACAAATATTTTTTAAAAATCACTATACTATTTAATAAATCAATCAAACATTAAATACAATATAATATAATACAAGATGGCAGGATTTTATCGCGGATGAAAAGCATTCAAAATAAATTGTTCTTGGTGAATTTCCATCATCTGGATCATCATAAATATCGTCACAAGTGACTTAAAAAAGCTGTCTAGCTCGCTATCATGGTAAAGAAGTGAGAAATAGAGCCTCATTTTAAAAACAGTACAGTATACAAAAATATGTTTTTGTGTATGTATTTATCCTTTATTTATCTGCAAAGACCTTATGATTTATGATCATATTCAGTATAATTCCATCCATCCATCCATCCATCCATCCATCCATCCATCCATCCATCCATCCATTTTCTTCCGCTTATCCGGGACCGGGTCGCAGGGGCAGCTGCCTGAGCAGGGACGCCCAGACTTCCCTCTCCCCAGACACTTCCCCTAGCTCCTCCGGGAGGACCCCAAGGCGTTGACATAGTCCCTCCAGTGTGTCCTGGGTCTTCCTTGGGGTCTCCTCCCGGTGGGGGGCATGCCTGGAACACCTCCCGAGGGAGGCGTCCAGGGGGCATCCAAACAGATGCCCGAGCTAGCTCAACTGGCTCCTCTCGATGTGGAGGAGCAGTGCCTCTACTCCGAGCTCTACCCGTGTGACGGAGCTCCTGACCCTATCTCTAAGGGAGCGCCCCGCCACCCTGCGGAGGAAGCTCATTTCGGCCGCTTGTATCTGGGATCTTATTCTTTCGGTCACAACCCAAAGTTCATGACCATAGGTGAGGGTAGGAACGTAGATTGAGTCCAGAGGCACTGTCCCCGACTGCCACGCGATGTTGCAGAGACGTGTCAACCAAGACAGCCCCACAACTGAACCGACACCTTACCGTGGTGGAGGGGTTTGAGCACCTGAATGATCCTAGGAGCTATGTTGTCCGGGGCTTAATGCCCCTGGTAGGGTCTCCCAAGGCAAACAGGTCCTAGGTGACAGGTCAGACTAAGAGCGGTTCCAAAGCCCCCTATGAAGAAGAAACATACAAGGATGTTTACGTCGCCCGGAATGGCGTCACCAGGGCCCCACCCTGGAGCCAGGCCCAGGGTTGGGGCTCGCAGGCTGAGCTGGCGCAGCCCGAAGGAGCGACGTGGGCCCGCCCTCCTGTAGGCCCACCACGGCGACACTAGCCATGGGGACATGGAATGTCACCTCACTGGGGGGGGAAAGAGCCTGAGCTAGTGCGGGAGGTAGAGCGCTACCGGCTACAGGTAGTCGGGCTCACCTCCACGCACAGTCTGGGCTCTGGAACCCAACTCTTTGAGAGAGGCTGGACTCTCTTCTACTCTGGAGTTGCCCGCGGTGAAAGGCGCCGAGCTGGTGTGGGCTTGCTTATAGCCCCCCAGCTCAGCCGCCATGTGTTGGAGTTTACCCCAGTGAACGAGAGGGTCGTTTCCCTGCGCCTTCCGGTCGGGGATAGGTCTCTCACTGTTGTTTTGGCCTACGGGCCAAACGGCAGTGCAGAGTACCGGCCTTCTTGGAGTCCTTGGGAGGGGTACTGAAGAGTGCTCCAACCGGGGACTCCATTGTTCTACTGGGGGACTTCAACGCTCACGTGGGTAACGACAGTGTTACCTGGAGGGGCGTGATTGGGAGGAACGGCCTCCCCGATCTGAACCCGAGTGGGGTTCTGTTATTGGACTTCTGTGCTAGTCACGGTTTGTCCATAACGAACACCATGTTCAAGCATAAGGGTGTCCATCAGTGCATGTGGCACCAGGACACCCTAGGCCGGAGGTCAATGATCGACTTCGTGGTTGTGTCATCTGACCTCCGGCCGTATGTTTTGGACACTCGGGTGAAGAGAGGGGCTGAGCTGTCAACTGATCACCACCTGGTGGTGAGTTGGATCCGCTGGCAGGGGAGGAAGCTAGACAGACTTGGCAGACCTAAACGTGTTGTGAGGCTCTGCTGGGAACGTCTGGTGGAACCCTCTGTCAGGGAGGTCTTCAACTCCCACCTCCGGGAGAGCTTTGACCAGATCCCGAGGGAGGCTAGGGACATTGAGTCCGAATGGACCTTGTTCTCCGCTTCCATTGTGGACGCGGCTGTTCGAAGCTGTGGCCGTAAGGGTCTCCGGTGCCTGTTGTGGTGGCAATCCTCGAACCCGGTGGTGGACACCGGAAGTAAGGGATGCTGTCAAGCTGAAGAAAGAGTCCTACCGAACCTGGTTGGCTCGGGGGACTCCTGAGGCAGCTGACAGGTACCGGCAGGCCAAGCGTGCTGCAGCGCGGGTGGTCGCTGAAGCAAAGGTTCGGGTCTGGGAAGAGTTCGGGGAGGCCATGGAGGAGGACTATCGGTCGGCCTCGAGGAAATTCTGGCAAACCATCCGGCGCCTTAGGAAGGGGAAGCAGCCCTCCACCAACACTGTTTACGGTGGAGGTGGGGAGCTGTTGACTTCGACTGGGGATATCGTCGGGCGGTGGAAGGAATACTTCGAGGATCTCACGTCAATATAATTCATGTTCATTAAATAAAGTTGTATCTGTGATGCTTTAAAAAATATTAGTTTTTTAACAAAATGAAAGTGATACCAGTTTGTTCAGGTGATATTTAAAAAAGTTCTAAGCATATTTTGATGATCATCGGGATAATCATGACACATGATTCATATTGTATTAGCCTCTAATGTGCTTTTCTAAAAAAAATTAAAAATAAAAATAATCCAGGTTCTCCTTTTCTCTTTCCAGCACCATAGAAATATAAACAGCTAAAATGATGTGAGGTGAAAACCATGATGACTGCTGATCTTGTGTCTAGGAAAAACAGCTGAGTCACATGTCATGTGCGCCAATAAGACCAAAGTAAACAACCACAAACCACCGTGGGATGCGAATTAAGACTCCAAATATAGTTGTTTTTTGTCGGGTGATAAAATGCGTGAACTGTTGCTGATCATTTCGAGGTCTGTCGAAAACAGACAACGCCTTGTTTGTACTCTTGTCTTTTTGGGATCGGCTGTTTTTCAACAGTTTCTTGTTGCTCCAGATGTCTCTACAGTGTATACCAGCTGACCTCTGTGTGTCTCTGCAGGGGTATGAGTGCTGTGTGTGTCTACACGATACAAGACATTGAACGTATCTTCACAACCTCTCCGTTTAAAGGCACGGAGCAACAAAAGGGGCGATCTAGAGGGGTATGTGTCATTTGTCATGATGTTATCTGAGGTGCAAAATAACAACTCCAACAACAAAGTGGTGATTCCTGGCTGCTATCTGCTAACATGTGCTTGAATATTAGTTAAAGGAGCAGGAGTAATTAATTCCAAGTCCTTTTATTGATAAATCTTGAAACACCACATGTCATTTTTTCAAATTTGAACAGTGTTGTTAAATAGAATAAATAAATATAAAAGCTTTACACCACAGCAATGCACGCTGTTACGCCAACCATGCCGTTGTCAAGCTAAATATGATGCATGTAGCCATCAAATGCATATTTAAGAAGACATTGAGGGGGTTCTTCCTTCTAAAAGTCAGCTGCAAACATTCAAAGGCAGCTTTTCTGCTAACAATAGCTTAATTCATTAGCTTGCTAAAAATACTCCAGCTGACAAAAGCGATTCTCGCAGGCTGGAAATGAGAAGCCTGCTTGTGTCTTCATCTGTCTGTGGTCAAGGAACCATTGTTTCACGGTGTCATTATTATTGTGAAGCTTGACAGGCATGATCACAGTAAGTGAACCATCACAGCACGAACCCCGTTTGTTTTTTTCTCTAGTGTGTTGAAGACAGCACAAAGATTCCTTCAGACGTCCTGATGATGATCAAGAAGAATTCGGAGATGGAGCAGTGGGTCAAGCCTGTGAACAACCCTCGCCCGCTTCTCATTAATCACCACATCTACACTCACATCTACGTCGACCACTCCCACAACAACTGGGATAATCACCCCGCCGTCCTGTTCCTGTCTCTAAGTGGGTAACATCAAAATGTGTGTTTGTGTATGTTTGAGGGTCATTACAGACAGATTTCTGTACAAATTGGCAAGAGATGTTTGTTTTAACATAGCTGAGATAAACCTGGTGCTGTAGCTCTAAACACTAGTATCAAGCTCAGCCAGCTCCTATCCAGCTAAGACTGAACAGGACTAAGTTGTAGAGAGCAAAGGACTGATCCCCTTAGACTAAGACCTAAGACTGCATCGGGCCTGGCTTCTTAAAGTCCAGCGGAAGCGGCATCTGAAAAGTATCTGGCTTCTGAGTGAAGCGGTATTGAGACATAGCGATGAAAAGAATTTGATTTGATGTTTGGAAAGATGAGCTCAGGATCTTCTCCAGCTCTGTGCCGCTAGATGTTGCAGCTTGATTGATGGATGGATGTCATGATGTCATTGGTTGAAACTGGTTGACACTAGAAGCATTCATCTTACTTTGTTTTCTGGGAAGAAAAAAAACATTGGATTTTGAGCTAAAAATACAAATAACTTAATGTCTTGTCATTTCTTTGGCATAAATAGGTGCATTATGACTGGGGATCTGATCTAAAAGGGTTATTTTTCTTTAACAGCCATGTTCAGAGCGGAAAGAGAAGGGGCTTCTGATAAATCCTCAGCAGAGTTTTGGTGTGGTTTTGGTTTGAGTTTTTTGGGGTCATTTTCCAAACCAGAAATACATCATGTGTAATATTCCATGTGATAGGGTAGGTTGTTTTATTTCCCCTCTTAGGACATGATGAGTCAAAGTACTGTTTTCGCACTTTGGCTCCATTACCCGCACCCACACATTTTTTAGAATAAAAAAATAGGAACTACTTTAGCCATTAAGAACATCTATAAAAAGTTTCAGAAGAGGAGAAAATCATTTTTGGACATAAGAGAGGGCATCCAAGCCTCAAGCCTCCTGTTTGACTGACATGCAAGCTAGTTGGCTAATCTACTAGGATAATGTAAGCGATGTTCATACTCCCAGGGCCTCAGTGCTAACTTTCTGTTAGCTTATTGGAAGTGAACTATTGCAACGGTCGTATTACACGACTGTACAAGTTACAGTATTAACACCCACTAGAGAACTGGATAGTTTTTCATGTCAAAGGGGAAGGGGAAGAGACATGACTTTTTTTTTATAAATGTGATGAATGATAGACAAACAACCTACAACAGAAAAAAAAATCTTAAAAACTTTACCTATGCACTAGGGTTGTCACGATGAATTTGAAAGATACCAAAACCCAGGTAAATACCATTTTCATTACCAGGGTGGGAATATTAATAAAAAACTAAGAGGCAGATTTTTTTTAAATTAAGATTAGAACAATACGAACAATATAAATAACACCTTTTTAAAAAGTTGTCTGACAGTGCAAAAAAAAGGGAAACACAATAACTTAACAGAGTGTTTATATAATTTATATTATATGTATTCAGCTACAGTCCGTTTATTTCCTGTGTTTGTTGGCACCATATTACCGTTGCTGATCTAATAGATTTGGTAGAGCAGGCTGCTACTTGTTCTGTTTTAGTAACATAGTTTAACAGGATTAACAGGATTGAACAGTAATATCTCAACACTCCTTTTCCTCACCCATTTTTTATCAAGACATTTGATAGACTTTGCTGGAAGAGTAATAATGAGGTCATGCATCATTGAGAAATGGGAGTGTGTGGTGGGGTCTGTTTATACAAGTTTAAACTTTTAGTCATCTTCCTTTGGGCCTCCTGTGTCTCTTAACAGATAACGGGGGGATTCACAAAGTAATGCACAATGAAAGTACCACCTTCGTCATCGCTGAGTATCAACCTTTCAACCAAAGAACCCACGTTGCCAGCATGGTCCTTAACCCCATCTCTGTGAGTAACACCGCCTACACAACTATTCTCCCTCCCAAGACACAAGGGTGGATGGTAAAGAAGTGTTTTACTCATACCAATCATTGTTTTAGTGAGTTATGCTAGAACTTCTTTAAAAAGTGAGAGCAACTTTTAATCAAGTTGGATCAAGTCTCGATTTTTATAAAAAGAGAATTGCATATTATTGCAGAGGAAGCTGTACGTGAGCTCCAGAGATGAACTGGTCCAAGTAGACATGGTAAACTGTGCCCATTATGGAGACAGCTGTGAGCTCTGCGTCTTGGCCAGAGATCCCTACTGCAGCTGGAATGGCACCCAATGCACTCGTGAGACACGGTAAGATCACCCTTCCCACATGGAGCTAGTCACTTATATTATCTAAATATCCAAACATACATTTTCATGTTGCATCAAGAGATAACAAGTCGTGGCCTTACCTTAAAGGTGCGCTGTGTTCACATTCACTGTTTCTCACCAAAGCTCATGGTGTTCGAGGCAGGCAGCAAGCTCCGGTTCTGAAAAGTGAAGCCAATGCTGAAGTGCCTTACACTTGCATTCTCTCTACTGGTCATCAGGGGGCGACTCCTCTGGTTGTAAAAAGAAGTCAGATTGCATGGAAGTCTATGAGAAAGTTCTTCTGATTATCTCAGAAGTGAGAACATCACTTTGTAAACATTGTAAACGTGAGTTTATGGACTCAATTGAATATGACGACAGCTAACATACAGAACTCCAGCCTTCCAAAGTCCACAAACCGATGGGTGAGGTTACCATGACATTTCAGAATGTCCATTGTTTCCATTAATGTTGCAAGCTTGCAATCTCCTTCACTGCATTTGTTGGCACTTACATCTATTTTTGATTGGCCTCACTTCCTCCAGCTGATAACAGTGAAAAAACTATTACCAAAATATCTCAGCCCTGATACTGACAGCTAGTTATCTCACTACAGTCCAATCTTTTCTTGTCCCTTGTAAACTACTACTTTCTAAATTCTGCACCCGAACCCGTTTAACACATGATTTTCATCAAAACAAATAATCCCTCCAGAGTTCCCCTCACACGCTACAAGAATAATAGTGAGTAAATAAAGTGAGGATTGCGATCCATGTCCGTGTGCAAAACGTTTCCACATGTTGTTGTTTTGTTAAAGTCAGGTGTTTTGGCACCTAAACAACAGTCACCTCACCCTGAAATATCCACTGTCACATGTTTTTATTTTGTTACGTACAGAACAGGAGCAGTTGGGGGGTGGGGAATAAGATTATTTCAAGGAACTATCTTATTTTTTTACCTGTTATAAGAGTAGCCTAGTTACTCATTATAACATTGCAACAACTTCCATCCATCCATCCATTTTCTATCGCTTATCCTGTATTTAGGGTCACGGGGGGGCTGGAGCCGATCCCAGCTGTCAGTGGGCGAAGGCAGGGTACCTGGAGGGCCGACATGTAGAGACAGACAACCATTCACACTCACATTCACACCTATGGGCAATATAGAGATTGCAACAACTTTTATGCAGGATGTGAAGCCACTTTGGCTGTTGTGAAAGAGTCTGATGAGGTATGATGATAAAGGGGTGTGACCAGTTTACAGCTATGATTAACTTTTATACATATAACATTCTCACTTAACTTAAACAGAGCTCTAGATAGCTTGAAATGGACTTAACCTGAAAACAGTGTTTTTCTCTGTAGGCAGGAAGAAAGTTGCTGCAATGACAAAAAGTCTCAAATTAGATTTCTCAGTATGTGGTGGTGGTCTGTAAACGTTTGTACTCCCACCTTTATACAGAAACACAACCACCATACAATTTCTACCCGGAAGTAACATGTGCAGCCACACTTCCTGTTCCTCATGTGGTTGATGACTGCAGCATGAACTCCGAGATCACCGTTTGATATAATGCATCATAAAAACGTGGTCTAAGGACTTTCCATCAGTGCATTCCATCGTGGGGGTACAAACCCAGAAAAGCGAACAAAGGTGTGCTTTCCACCCGTGACAAATGTGTTGCGTTATACTGACTAATTCTCTCTGGCTTGCTACACTTTAACCTCACCTCAGTGAGTCTGTGCCTTGCCTTATCTAGTCAGTTTAGTCCACAAGAATGTTCACTGGCAACAGTAAAAATAAAGTATGTTCCCAATACATACATATCTTTAATCTTTCACAGTGACACAACGCAGGACGTGATCAAAGGGGACCATAGCATCTGTGCCTCTCCGTCAAAGGTTCAGCTCCCTGGAAAAGGTATGACAATATTTATGAGTTGACTGCAGTCGTACAGACAATCCATACAGATTGTTCAAGATCAGTGGATTATGCACATTCAAATAGACAGCTGGGAAGTCTGACTTGCTTAATAAAGTATATAATATAGTTCTAAAAAAGAAGAAGTATCTGTGTTCTCAACTGATGGTAAATGAGTTCACAGAAAAGACAGATAAACAAATGTTGTGGTGATTTTACACGACTTCAGCTGAACCACATCTGAGCTGCAGCTTGACTGTCTGCCGAAAACATGTGATTCAAAGGAACGCAACACAGCACATGGTCACACACGTGACTTGTGTTATTCTATTTCTATTTTCTTACCATTTGTAGGTTTTTTTTAAACAAATTTCCAGTTCAGTATTTCAAAGTTGTTAATGAAAGGTCTATAAATGTATCACATTGGAAACTGATGTTTTATAACTCATCTGCGTGTACAGACACACAGGAGAACACTCATCCAAGTATGCTCCTGTAGGCATGATCATAATAGGCAAACACTGTGTGCAAATAAAAGTCCTTTAATCAAATAAACATGCAAAACACTTTGGAAACTCAAAGTAGACAGAGCTATATTTGATATTTGACTGCTGCCACGTTGGCAGTGGTGGATGTGTTGCTCTCTCCTCATCTCATTTGTCAAGGCTGCCTAACAAATATGACAGCTACATTTGGGACATTGTAAAAACGTGCACTTCTCCAAATGAATAGCTTAGTTCTTAACTAAACTATACTTATACTGGTGCAACCACCCAGACGGTCCCACCAGTCCCATTACATACTGTTATACCTCTCTGCAGCTTGTCTCGGAACCCCAGGAATCAAGTTGATTTCTGTAGATTTCTGTCGTTTTAAAAGCAGCAGCCCTCGACGTTACGGCCACTGCATCACATCGTTTTAACCAGGCAGATTAAATGTTTCCTGTCAGATTAAATGTTTCCTGTCTTTTTCCGGTCTTTTAACTCTTACCATTTTATCTTCCTGCGTGCTTCAGATTAGAATATAGGACACTTGCTAACAGAGAACGTGACCACTCTCTAGACTTGTCAGTTCACTGTCACAATGGATGTTGCCCTTGACATCTCATCTATACCACCATGTTGTACTGCAGTTTTAATTTTCCAAACAAGAACTTTGAGCTGTCCCGAAATAGGAAAAGCATATTAGCTGACTTCTTTTATTCTTCTTATCAAACTTTTTCCCCTTTTAAAAAAAATCACACCCACCCCTAAACTCTATTTTAGGTACGATCTCTTTCTCATATACATAAATCCCACAGAGACATCCTTCTATATTCCCATATGCTGATGATCCAGTTCTCTATTCTCCTGGTCCCTTCTTAGATTCTGGCATCTCCTCACCGGACAAATGAGTAGTAACTATTCCACCTCTGCTGTAACTCTTGATGAAATACATCTTCAAGTTGTTGCATCATACACATGTTGTTAAAGTACTTATACTATTTATATTATACTTTACCATAATCCAAGCCTGACCATCCTACACTAGCTATTCTTTTCTGCCATCAGTTATCTTCCTAAAACCATCTTAGGAAACCAACTGTCCTTGGCTTGGTGCCTTGTTCCTTGTGGCATCCCGGAAAAGTAGCAAGGTACATGACCAAGAGGCGTGCCATGCTCCTGTTTAAATAAGACCTGGTTAAGAAAACATCCGTGTTGAAGCTAAACACACCATGTGCTCTCTTTTGCCACTAATACACATGCAGATGAGGCCAAAGGGAGCGTCACACTTGAACCGCAATCCAAGTATTACCTTGGATGCCCGGTGTCATCCCATCACGCCCTGTATAGCTGGCGTCACCTTCAAAGCAACATATCCTGCAGCTTGAAGGAGCAGCAGTGCCTTCTTCTGATCGACAGCATGGGCCCCGAGCAGGAAGGAACGTACACATGCGTGTCAGAGGAGATGGGCTACAGCAGAGTCATGGCACAGTACCGCCTACAGCTGAAAAGCAGCGCGGCGGGCCGTTCATGGAGCCCGCCGGTCTGGATTTGTCTAATGGCTGTTCTCATTAAAGAGTTTTGTCCTAAGTAGATAACGTGATATGAAAAAAGGCATTTAACGACACTTCCTACATCTAAGTGTCTGTTGTCAGACGATAGCTATGGCCTCAACATTATCACTAAACTTAAGATCCATTAATTTATTTGGTCACAAATTTAATTTCAACTAACAAAGTAATGTTACTGTACTTACTGCATTTATGCATTCAAGTCAATATTAATGTCAAAACAATCTACGTTATTGATTATGACAATAGCTAAACATTTTGACTGTATATAATCAAGCCTAGCCTTCAAATGTATAAATAATGTGAGCTAGGAGGCGTTTAAAAGCTCAAATGTTCCTCAGCTAGCATATCTGAATCTAAAGGTGATTATCTCAGCTGCACACAAAACAGTTTTAACCAACAATGATGTCAATGAATATTTTGTTAGTATAATTTAAGTTAGATGTTTCGATTCCATTTTAAAACTAATCTCAATGCAAAACTACACACAGCTGAGTGGAGGTGCCTCTCGGGTATTATTACGGTAGTACAGTCACAGAGCAAAAGATGGTAGGGGAAAAAATACTACCTGCTTGCTAGTTTTAGACACCAGTAAACAGTAACATGCATGTTATTTAAAGGGATAGTTAGGAATTTTGGACAAAAGACCTATTTTCCAAGTGAGCCGGTGTGTTCGAGACGTCTGGAGACGTTTTCAAGAAAGTTAATTCAGTTCTTCTAGTTGCCGAGTTCACTTATGCTATGGCTAGCGCAAGTCAATGGTTCTTAGCTAGACAGGCATTAAAAACAGTCTTGCCCACTCCACAGTGCACCCGAGGCAAATCCATTGTAACGGCAGACTATCGATGCACATATGTGTTGATAGAATATTTGAAATAAAACCAACCTTGGCAGAGACCGAGATAGCCCCCGCTGGAGCTGAGAACCGGGACCGAACAAACAGAGACTGGTGGTGCCAGGAGGGAATCCCCCGCAACGCATCCGAGGGTTTACGGTTCTCCGGACGGAGCAGTGGTCTGGGTTCGTGGTGCGTAATTGTGGCTTCGCGTGGCCGTAGGCTGCCCGGTGTTTGAGTGAGCTCCGAGGGCTTTTCAGACAGTCTTGGGGGTATAAGTGCCGACAGTTGGGCCCGGTTCGATTGCCTACGGGCAGTATTTCGGGCGGCACGTCTTAGAGTTAGTAAAGTTCCGCTGCTGCTGAGAAACTAGTTCCTCAAAAAATGGATGATTCATGCGATGTGAGGTTAGTTTTGTTTCAAATATTATTCTATCAACACAGATATGTACATCGACAGTCTAGTGTTTTAATGGATTTGCCTCGGGTGCACTGTGGAGTGGGCAAGACTGTTTTTAATGCCTGTCTAGCTAAGAACCATTGACTTGCGCTAGCCATAGCATAAGCGAACTCGGCAACTAGAAGAACTGAATGAAATTTCTTGAAAACACACCGGCTCACTTGGAAAATAGGTCTTATGTCCAAAACTCTGAACTATCCCTTTAAGACCATGTAAAGCAATAGTAGAAGCGCAACTTGGGCAACTGGTTAAAAATCCAAATTGTGTTAACAGCGGTGAAACAACCCTCTTGCAAGGACACAGGAAACTGTGTTGCTAAGCCACCCGGAAACATGTTGAAACCAGACTCATGCAGGAGTCAGGAGTCTTGCTATATGATAGTATAATGATGCATCTTTTGAAATACCTTGCACGAGGAAGTCTGTCCCAAGGAGGGAACATTCTGGTGTAAATTATTTTCTTGCGTACTACCTCAGGCAGATGTGTTTGTCAAGACTTCTGTCGGCACTTTACTTTTTGTAATAAATAAATACATGATGCTTGATGAGAGTATGTGAAAATGCAATAATGCAGATGTTAGTTTGGGCATGTTTGTTAAATGATTGGTGATGTGTGATGTTGGATCTGTACATAATAGAGCATATCAAATAATTTATATTTGTGAGAAACATTATTTAAAGTGTCTTTCCGGCCACGCATCGCTCCCTTTTCATATAAAAGCAAATCTGTTCTCATCTGTCGTACTGTATTTGTTACATTCTACTTCTTCTTCGAACCTCATGAGGGGAAACAGCTGTAATGTGGCCACATGCAATTCATGCTTTATTGCACAAAGGAAACATGGCTTCCTCAAATGTGCACTGTCAAACAACGTTGAAATAAGAATTGCTGTTTTTGCAGTTTGCTTCAAAATCAAAAAGAAACAAAAGAAAAACTACTGGAACAACTTAGGCCCCTGTGCTCTCATTGGGAAAGAACCATCACTGTTGGGGAAATACAGAAAGTGTTAATGGGGAGCCACTGTGAAGTTTCCTGAACATGATGAGCTAAACCGGCTTGTTTGCATGCTCCGGTGTGATCGGGGGAAGTTCAAGAACAAGATCACATGAAAAAACCTTGTTGATTGGATAAATCAACACTTCTCAATTTCAGGATTACTCAAAAGAACCGTTGTGATGTCCTTGTTGAATAACCAAAGTGACAAGTGATCGAGCCTCCATGTTCTATTTCTCGTTGGGGAACTGGTTGAACCAGTAATAGAGAAACCTGCTGTTTGTTTAAAAAAAAATGGAAATGAATGTATTGGTTTCGTCTTACTGAAAGTCCACATGATGTGAAAATGCTGCTGCTGTTAAAAAGAACTTGTGAGAAAAGGTGTGAAGGTGTACGTTTGCAAGCACCATATCTGACGCTCTCAGACGCAACACTTCAGAAAGAAATCAAACACACATGGAAATAAGATATAAAGTAAAACTTTATCATGACATACAAGTTTAAAGCCCTGAGAACCATATCTTTATATTACTAATATGAACAAAACTGAATGTGTGAAAACCACTTTGGAAAAGTGCTCCTCTTAAATACAATCAGCACAAACCAGTTTTTACAAGCATTCGTGTTTTGCCCTATTTTTTTTTTGTTTGCTTTAATCAAAGAGAAAACTATAATATCAGTAATATCATTATTACCATGTCCATAATAATAATAATAATAACAGTACAAAAATATGCACAAACCCCACAGTTGAATTAATATACGGAGCATTGTACAAGCCAAAAACAACAACATAAAATTGATAAATGAGGTATTCGATAACCACTTGCATATGCGCCTGTTTTTACACAGATCAGGTTAGTTTTTAAACAATTTAAAACTGAATTAACTCCAAAATCATCTGAGAGACAAAAGGTTCTGCAGACTTCCAACTTCACAGCTTCCTGAGTGACGAGACCTCGCCTACAGTTACTGACGACGCAATTCCAAAAATGCAAAACCCAAACCAACGTTGCATTCAGCGAAGTGACCGCAGCTTCCGTCAGTACTCGTCCCTCAACGCAGCTTCAATATCGAACGCAACAGTGACTGCAGCCCACTGCCCTGAGGTATTGTGGTATGACGAGGTAGGGCGGTCTCTAATAGACACACTCTCTCACACACTCTCTCTCACACAAACACACACACACACGCACGGATGCAAGCTCACAGGCACAACACATCATTTACACTCATCCACACAGCAAATCAGGTGAAAACGAGCTCGGAGGTTAGTGAGGGGACCGGAGGGTTGAAGCCCAGAGATCAGAGAGGAGAAGTGAATGACCAACCCTCAATACTTTCCACTCCCTAAACGACGAACAGCAAAGAGCCACCCAACAGCAAAAGACGACTGTGGGTGTACTGGGAAGTTCCCAGTGAATGATGGGAACTGCATGGATGTAAAGGAATTTTAGTAAAGCTTTTTAAAAATGCCATCAAAACTTATATGTTTGAGAAATCACCTCCTCCTGTGATAAAACATGTGACAGTGGCGCCACCTGCAGTATCCATAATGGTAATACAACTGCAACCACATACTGTATATACTAAACCTGCTTGCACACACACACACACACACACACACACACGCACACAAAAGGCAGTGAAGCTACACTATAAAACAGTCATCGCTTAGACTAGATGAAACAGAAAGCCTGGACTTAAACAATAAAATGTTTCAGTAACACAGCCTAAAGGGTCAAGCTTTAGTTACTAAAAACACGGTCCACCAGGACGAAAACAAACACACACACACACGCACACACACACACACACACACACAAATAAATAGCCAAACTCAGTTGTTACCAACATCATGAATTACAACTGGTGTTTTAACGTTTGATTGAATTGTCTACCAAAAATAAAAAGTGATTACTCTCCAAAGGATTAAGCTTGAAGAGAAAGACATTTCACCAACCAGTTGAGTAGTGACCACCTCACTGGCCGGATCTCACCAGCAACTCCTTTAAGGCAGCATCTACAGTTCTGGCCTTTTATAAAATACAGTTATGTGTCGTACAGGGTTGTGAAAGGTACACCAAAAAGGACTTCAGGCCACGTCTTCAAACGTCCTGAAACCCTCAACTGTGATCTGCACCGCAAAACCTGACACGTAATGGCTAAAAATAGAAGCAACAAGGCTGCCCACCTCAGATCACACTGGGCTTAAAGAGGTTTCTAAACAGTTAATATGCCTCACATTCAACACAGATAAAGCTAGAAAATTCATTGTCATCATTTGTGGTATTTCAAAATGCAAAAAAAAAAATTACTTGAAAGGGAGAAAAATATGTTAAAATTGGAGGGATAATTCAACCATTTCTGGATTATCATCAGGATGTGGGTGTTTTAATAGAGGGGCCAGACTCGTGGGCCTCTTTCCACACTGGCTGAGAGGACATGCATCCACTCTGGGTGTTGTGTTAAAAACCAGCCCCAAGAGCCCATACATGTTAGGGAATAAATTAGGGAGACAGCACAGGAAAGCCGCAGCATCTGGGCTACTGTTCTGGATGACAAAAATATCTGTACATGTCATATAATCAGATTTTGAGTCTTTAAATCCAGCTATGAATTCAATAATTTCCTTTTTTTAAGTTTCCAACAATCAAGTCATGCAGTAAAACGCGCAACAAGGGAATTAAGCTCACCTCAAGATATTTTCATTTGTTTTAGGAAAAAAACTCAAAATCAGATTAAATGCAATTTCTTTGCAGTTCTTAAACTGCCTTGCTGTGCACCAGTGGTGCCCTGTAGGCAGGATTGTACGAGGGGTCAATCAAGAGGGGCGACTTGGCTAGTCTTTGGTATCTAGCTGTGCAATAACCAGAGGCTAACGTGAACCAGAAGATCAGGGTGTTAAAACTCTGGTCACATGATTGTACACATGCATATCATTTTGTCGCTGTCGTGAAAGAAAGAAAAAAAGACATGTTAACTGTGATTTAGGTGCTTGCAGTTGAATTTAAGGTTAACATGGTCGATTGCGTTTCTTTTCTTGTCCTCTGCGACCTTGAAACCTGTTGACAATCCTACAAATCTACACGTGTCAGGGAGGAAGCATTCCTCTCCTCTTCTCTGAAAACAATGCAGATATATCACTCTTCTTAGACAACAGCTTGAGGAACCAAAAAAAAAAAAGAAGAAAGAAAGGAAATGGGCATAAAACAAGTTATACAAGTGAACCCAGGAGGAGAGAAAGATAGCGAGCCCATCCCAGTTCCGTTTGTCCCCCAAAACACACCAGCAGTGTGTCAGTACGTTCACATCAGTGTCAGTTCAGGTGGAGTTTCCACCACAGATTGTGGCATCACGTCTGGATGGCTTCGCAGCCAGTATGAGGTATGTAGTGTAGCTCTCTTCAGAGAGAGTCTGATGAGGTATTCTTGAACAGTCATGTAGACTTGTGCATTCTTCAGGTACGAATCCCTTCTTTTTCTTTAGATTAACAGTGATTCCTTGCAGTTGTCACTTTGCTTCCTGAGAGAGATGTCCTCCAGAGCAGAGAGGCCAGCACGACGCCTGTAAACTACGCACTGACATCGTTGTCGGGTCGACGTTCAGCTCTGCAGCTGGAGGAAGGATGCACAAACCAAATAGGGGACAACAAGCTCAAACCTGATTCTGCGGGAGGATTACATTTGCGGCTCCCCCAACTTTGTGCGCTACGTAAGTTTGTGCGGCTCTGCTATAATTTGAATTTTAGGTGGACATAAAAATCCTGTGCATTATTGAGTTTACATTTTGGTGAAATCACGTCCAATATTGGGAGGTTTGGGTAAACAATGAACCTGCCAACCAATATAATGGACTCTTCATGATCTGAACTGAGGGCGGACTAAATTAGGTATTTAATGTGCTGATCTACAGCATCTGATCATTCACCAGTTCGAGTTGAGCAAGAGTCTACAGTGTGTTGAAGAAACCCGAGGGGCCTGGGTTGGAGGCCTGCCACTGCGAGGTGGGTGCTCTGTACACAAGGTTCCACTGGTGAGTTACCCGACTTCCCCTGATTGCAACTAGGTCAAAAAGAATATAAAAATAAAGTTGATTCAGGTTAAATATACTACAGCTCCTGAGGTAAAGACACCACTGCAGGTTACTTGATTTGAGGTATGTAAAAAGAGAAAAACTAAAAACAAAAATCATTCTAAAACACAAAATCAAAAAGACAACAAAATGGCAACAAACAAACAAAATGTCCTAAGATAAAACTTTTCAAGTTCAGTTGTGACTACACCTGTCAGTGGGTTTTGGCTGAGCTGATTGTGTTTAGCATGTACATTAGGATTATCAAGTGTGTGTGTGTGTGTGTGTGTGTGTGTGTGTGTGTGTGTGTGTGGATTGGTAGATTGTGTGTCTAGATAATTGTGTGTGTTTGTAATGTAGTGCGTGTATGTGTTTGTATGTTGAGTAGAATGCATAGCTGTGCGCTTGGGCACGTGCTGTCATATAATATTCTTGGGCTCTGTGTTCATGATTGGACAGCCAAGAGGTTGACAGGGTTGATGAGGTATTTGTTGTGCAACAGTTTGTTATTCTTATCGGTTTCTCATTGTACTGTATATTTTTGCTGGGCCTCCCGGTGGAAGAGAGGCCTGGGGAGCAGGTACCAAGGGCAGCCTGAGTTAGGGTGAACCGCTGGGGGCCGGCTCAGCCGAGCCGGGACCCTTGGAGGAGGAGGAGGAGGAGGACGCGGGGCTGAGGGTCTGAGCCAGGGGTGCAGAGAAGCCAAAGCTAGTGCTGGTTCCAGCAGGGGAGGCTGAAGCAGCAGCAGCAGGCCCCGGGGCCCCACCAGACTTCTGAGCAAACAGGGTTCCTGTAAGAGACATGGTGCCTTTATCACTACTAAGGTGAAGGAAAGGGTTGACCACATTATAACTATTTATGAGTGATATGTAGTAACTCCTCCGCTATACAAACCTGAGTAGATGGTGCCATTGACTTCCACTGAGACAGTGATGCTGGCATTTCCATTGGTTGAGATGCTCAGAGACATGTCCTGCTGCTTCTCATCTGAAGAGACAGGCATATTTTTTTAGCATATTCAACTGACATATTTTCCCTCATTAACAGTAGTAACTTAACTGCTTAAACATGTAGTTTACAAAAGGGTAAACGGGAAGTTATAGAGACTGACAGTAACTTGTTGATTGGACAGTTTTGGTGAGGTCATCCTGTTATATCATAAAATCCTGTGGTAAGTTTACACCCAACCAAGCGTGTTATGTGTGAAAGCACCCTAAGATGCACTTATCCAGAAACGGTGAGCGTACTCTGCTAATTTGCTTCCAATTTGAAATCAAATAAATATTGATTTCAAAGGGACGAATACTGTTGCAAACAAAGATTTAGCACTTTATATCTGTATAGAATTTAGATAGATTTATATAATTTTGTTTTAACTTTGACATTAATGAAGTACAACTTGCCTTATACGGAGTTCCTCTTGTCACTCAATAGAAACACACTGAAATGTTGACAGACATGGCAGCACTGACCTCTGGTGGTGATGGTGGGGGCTCCCAGGCGCAGGTTCATTGGCATTTGGGAAGCCATGGCCAGCAGGTTGTGTTGGAAAGCCTGCTGCATCAGGCGCTGTTGCTCTTCTGCCAGACGGGCCATCTTCCTCTCTGGCCCCTCTCCTCCGCCGCCGGTCTCCAGCTTTTCTCGAAGCTGCTCCAGAGTGGCGGCTCTCGCCAATCCCGCAACCTGATGGTGACCGAGGGCCAGCGCCATGGAGGGTCTCGCCGCCATGATGGAGGGGGCCAGGTCATCTGGAAGACAGTGTTATGAATTTGAATGGGTCCATTAGTCCATCGACCAAGAATACATTCGGGATTCTACATAAGGCGAATGTGAATGGTCAGAATATAACTTGATGCACATTTCACCTCAACAGCAACATTGAAAATGTGAAATTAAGCAGACTTTTGAGTCTTAGGTGTGAAGACTCCAAGGCTACATTTACATACATTCACTTTTCCAGCTAAATGACAAATTTCTGTTGAAATGGACTACATAGACCACCAGCACAGAAGGAACCTCCCATAACCCCACATTTAAATTGAAATAAAAACAAAACAGAGCTGGTCTCTGAAATTCAAAGCAGTTACACATAAATAGTGACTGGGTCAGTCAAGCCACGTGCCAACCCGATTTGACAACATAAAGCGGTTGACAGGTAAAATGCGGTGAATTAAACAAGTCAAACAATGGAAATTGGCAGGGTCTGCAACGGAGACACATTCCAGCCAAGTCAAAGTGACATCAGATAAGACAGCAGGGTAATGACAGTTATCAACAGGATCCTACTGATGTGGACTGAAGGCTTCAAAGTTCATAAAGTGTCCCCCCCAGCGTGGGAACCATGTTATTAATCAGTAGTAAAGGTGAGGGCTCTCAGTAGCCTGGGGCAAAAAAACACCTGGATGGACTACACACATACACACTCACCAAGTCACACTCAAACACACACACACACTTTGTAAGAATGTAATACGCAAATGTAACATCACACTTACATACCAACATTCCTGCATGCACACATTGTCATACCCAAACACACACAAACATACATATTCACATACATTACTCACACTATTGTGGTTGAGTGTCAGAGACTTTGTATGATGTCTTTGAAATGTTTTAAAAAAAAGGACCCTAAATCATTAAAACTTGTATCTGTAAGTACGCTTTCTTTCATGTACTGATGTCCGGTTCCAGTTTTTCTAAAGTGCGACAGAGGGCAGTGTTTCCCCATGAATACTTCAAAGTCTGAGCACATCTGTATCTGGAACTCTCCGGTTCAATCCAACCAGTTTAGAGAAGCTACATTCTCTCTTTTAAACATTTACCCAGTTTAATGTAACCTTCCTACTGAAGGGTTTCTGAACATATATGCTTGTTTTTTTTTTTACAGCAAACAAACACACACACGTGCACGCATCTGAAGCCACCCGTTTACCTGCAGACACAGTCTTGTTTCAATCCCCACATATCCTACACTTATTTTTCCCACAATTTTTTTTTGTGGAATAAATATTTAAAGTGTGAAACTGTGATTTTTTTCAAAATATAGTAAGTGGTGTAAAACTTGTGTAAGTAATAGAGGTTGCCGTCTGTACGGTCTCTTACTAGAGGTTTTATTCACGCCATGAGAAGCCTCTGTCTGGTTGATGACTGTATGGCTCCTACCTTTCTTCAGAGAGGGTCCTGGTGAGACCTGCAGGCCGTTGAGTGCCCCCGAGGCCACTGCCCCCAGAGCTGAAAGGTGCATCTTGGGAGGTGAGAGGATGTGGGGAGCTGTGCTTGGAGAAGGAGAGAAGCGGAAGAGGCTGCTGCTGTAGCTCGGACGACGACCCTCGCGTCGGTTACTGTCGATGGCAGCCTGGAGCTCACCTGGGGAGCTGAGGCCTTTCCTCTCACACTCATACGGGTACAGGTATTTCATGTACCTTAAGAGAACACACACATAGACAAAGCAATACATCAGATCACCGCAGAAATATTCACATGGCAAGTATTAGCATTACCATTCAGACTTAATCCGGCTTAGAAACAACACCAGTTCAATCAAAATCCAAAAGCATGAAAACATGTGATCCAACAAGCCATTTAGATTTGGTTTCCCTTCCTATGTAACACAGGTTTCACAGTATCTCCACCCACAGCTTCAGAACTAGATTAAAGATTGGGCTTTTTCTTGAGGGGAGCTTTCACACCTTTTTTGTTGTTGCCGGAGTATCACTCCTTTTTTCCACACTGTCATCATTGTAAACGTATTGAGACCGAAAGGGGTGACAGAATCGTTATGCCTCCGAGACAGCGACGGAGGTAGCCACAGAGCTGCAACAGAGGTCAAATGCGGGGGCCTCTTTGTGAACAGAGCGAGCCAGGCGGTGACGTTTTGAAGAAGACGTCTTTCGTGGGCGACGCGCCACCGGAGGATTTAACAAGCTCAGAATGTTGAGAAAGCCAACTTTTCAACCTTTCATTTTTGTTTTGGTGCGCTACAGCTAATCGGATTTTCAATGCTCATTTAATACATCACACAGCCCTTGCTATTGTGCTACACATCACGGCCTCTCTGGTTCCGCAAAGCTGAGATGATTTGTAAAAGGCGACACTGTTGTGGCGCTATGCCCCAAACCGAAGTTGTTTATAAACGGTGCGATCGCGGCATATCGAGGGTTCTCCTTTCTGTGATTACGGTTGAATCTCTGTGAGAAAACGCCTAGAGACAGGGAGCTAGGAGTTCCCACCTCCCACAAAGTGAATGTACTTCTGTTGGAGAGAGAGGCTGCAAAATGGAGCGCTTCCAAAGAGGAAAATACAAGTAAATAATCAGATTAAAGCGTGTAGACATGTTCTAGTGGAAACCCAAAATACAACTATGAACCTGAAATTGAGCATGATATGGCGCCTTTAATATAATACATTAGCACATAATACGGGCTGTCAGAAGTTTTAATCCAACAGTAATCTGTGGAAATGTTTTTTTACACCACGTTTTTTTACGAACCCCTAAAACAGAAGCATTTGAAAACACTGCTAACAACGTTTTAGTTTGAAAACGGTGTTGCAAGGGCGGAAACAAAGACCTTGAAAACAATGACGCTAACACCCACGTTTGCCTCTTGATCGGGTCTCATCAGTCACAACGTCCTTCTCTGATTCGCCACGCCACTATCATGTGACTTTTTTCCGTAAGAAAACAAACAACATCAACCTTGATTACCGAGCAACTGCCAGTGGTTAATTCCACATGGATGATGAATTACTGGCCCTGCTGACCTTGTTGTCTATGCTAGAATTTAACAATGCTAACTACAGCTTACATGCAAAGGAGGGAAGCATATTATTTCATGACGCGGTCATGTGTTGTGATCGTTTTCATTTAAAATGTCGTAAAAAGAAAACGTATTAGTGTGGATGTAGCCTTATTTCAAGTGGAACAATGATAGAAGTTGCTGTTGTCTGATGCTGATTAATGTACTTATCCGAGATCAGTTTTTCCTTAAGGTGTAAATATGATTTTAAGTCTACCAACTGAGTTGTAGAAACCGATTTATTTAGTTGTAAAGGCTACAATAAATGATTGGAATGTCAGTATCCCTGGCACTGTTGTCGTGGCTCAAAAACATCTAGCTGTGTTTACGGTTTCTCTAATCCCCTACCCTGATTATTAAAACCCCCATTGTATACATGGCATCAACAAAATCACGTTACTCCAGAAAGCTGACAGTAACCTTCTTACTTTAGAGTTTGTAACTGCACAGGGTTTAATGTGACACCTGGTATTACAATTGTGCAAAAACATGTTTTGTATGCAGAGTATTGGATGACATCAAAGGGGCTGTACACATATGCACAGTCACAGCTCTGGAATATTTTCCATCCCATAAGAGCATTTGGTAAAATGGACATACAGTGTCGTGCATACTGACTGCATAATGGTGGAATAGCAGATCAATAAGAAGCTATGAGCAGGGTCCATTAGATAGAGCTAACGCTGCACACAACAGCCCACCAACATTAAAAATACATAAAGGTTCATTAGGGCACCCTGCTAGTGGACAGGATAGAGAGGTGTTACATGTACGGAAGGATTTCCATCGAGATAGCAAGAGCGTTTTAGTCGTGGCTTGGTGTACAATCTGTCTGTCAAACCCCACCTTAGCCATAGTGAACTCTGACCCAAATCACATCAATAAATCTATGGGAATCAATGGGGGCTATGTGTGATGTAATGGACAGAGGGATTGAATGTGAAGAGGAAAAGGCAGCCCAGTGGAGGAAACAAACCTGCATGTGTATAAACATACATCACGAGTTAATATTGACATCCGTGCGCGCACACACACACACACACACACACACACACACACACACACACACACACACACACACACACACACACACACACACACACACACACACACACACACACACACACACACACACACACACACACACACACACACACACACACACACACACACACACACACACACACACACACACACACACACACACACACACACACACACACACACACACACACACGCACACACACGCAGAATAATGATGTGCTTGTTTTCAGTTGAGACGTCACACAGTTGAGATTCTTTATTTAGTGCCCGTAATTAAATTAGAGTTTACATAGGATTAACATTAGACAGACTGAGTCAATTTATAGCAACTGCAGTCAATAAAATTATGTTTCGCTGGTTATGTTGTGAAACAGATGCAGATTCTTACTGTGTACGCAGGGTGAAAGCTGCACTGGTGATGGATGTAGGCAGGTTGAGTCCCTTTGTGATTTCTCTCCAGATCTTCTTGTTGATAACCTCCACCAGGCCTCCCTTCTCTGTCACCAGCTTGTACAGCATATACAGATCCAGGACCTGCTTGGCCATGATGGGGATACGATTGACTGGGGTTCCTATGGAGGAGAGGAAAACCATAAAATAAATAAATACAGTATAAAACACACATCTGAATCGGAAATAGCTTAGTGTTGGACAATGAATGCTTTATGTGGGATGAAGTGCATTTGTGTATCACGAGTGCATGCATTTTTTAACGTGGACAATCCCAACGGGAATGGAACCCATAATGCTGACAATTTCTCGTGTGTGCGTCGCTGCTCACACATATCGGCACATAACACTGAAAACACATTTAAAGCTGCTCCAGTGAAAATGACAGAGCAGGATGAATTCTAAATGATGCATCAATTCATCCGCCAATCAATGCTGAAAGACCCAGAATAATTTTAGTCCCCTGGATACTGAAAAGTGCTGTCTGGATGCTGGTGAGATAAGAGTGTCAGGCCCGTTACGGACATGCCTGTTAAATTTGGCTTGAAAACACATTAGCCCAGTTAAGGCAATCTGGCTTGACCTGGAAAAGGGGATTCGCAAACAACACAAAGCAAAGCGGCTCTAGACTTTTGATACAGATGCATTAATCTTGTCAACAGCTTATCTGCAGTGAGGCTTGCAGGGAGCGTGTGTGTGTGTGTGTGTGTGTGGGGGGCAACGAGGAGGGAGGAGGGGCTGGTTCGCAGTATGCAACAGAATCAAAAAGTGCAATGTGCAACAGTATAAGCATGAAGTGGGAGGAGGGGACTGGGGCTTGTGACGACCTGCTAATCCATGGGCAGCGGTGGGTGGGGGGCTCCTGGATAGGCCAGTATAATGAAGCTCATTTAGAGGATTGTACTGAGTAAATCCACACGCCTATGCTGTTAGTGCTGCCGGGCCCAGCGCAGGGGAGCCGTACAGATTTGCCCTCACAGTTAATGCCAGCCAATCCTCCAGCCCCTCCACAGGCTGCTCTCAACCTGGAATCAGACTCATTAATGACCGTGTAAAATAGCAGTGTGATCGGGCCACGAAGATTAGCCCTGATTAATTTTCTTAAGTTAGCAACATGTCTTTAAGCCATGCGCAAGGGGCCTCGGTGAACACATGGACCTACATAAGAGTGGCGATCAGGAAATTGTGGCAGCTCTGTCAAGGCAATGTGGCTCTGGCTTGAAACTAACTGTTGAATGTGTTGAAACTAAAGATTTCTCTTACAGTTGATCTAGACGTTTATGTCGTTATGGGGCAGTAGTTCTCTACATGGGGGCAGGGGAAATCGATGAAGCTGCGATATTGAACAATCATTGTTTGGACCACAGTTTCTGCATTCAGCATGTTAGAATGGCAGCAACGGGATGTGACTGAGTTTTTGATGGGTTCCAGGCTAACTAGAATATATTGCTCCAGTCTTTACATTAAAACACAGGTCACCAAGTAATTATAGGCAGCCAGGATAACACATTAATAGCAGATATACATGTACGAATACAATGTACAGCGGGTGGTTTAGGGATTTTAGGTACACCTGTACCATATTAGTTCAATATATTACAATATAACAAAATGCTTTGAGTCACATACTAAACATATGTAAGACCCAACTGTGAAATGAACGTAACCACAGCAACACAGCACGTGCGTATGTGATTAATATCGTTTAGCTTGTTAAAGCCGCAGAAAATTCTCTTCTGGGAAAACAGCCATCTTATCTCCAGAGCCAATTAACAATTAGCAAAACAAAAGGGCCTTTACCAACATGCCAGCTTCCTTTATAGATCATTTGGATTAGATATGCAGAGAACAAGAGGAGAATAACGAGCACTTAGTATTGTGATGTCTGTATTCCTATTTAGTTATCCAATAAGTGAACGCAGAAATAATAGTTTCTTACTATTAACAGTACGTGATAGCTATTTTCAAAGTGTTTGCTTTAAGAATTAAATACAAACATGTATTGATATACCTTTTAAAAATTAGTTGTAACCAAGTTAAAAATGAATACAGTTGTACATAAATGTGTAGCCTTTATAAATTACAGCCATTAATGCAATAGTACAATAGGCAACTGTACAATACATCTGAAAAAGATTGTGTAAACCTCAAATTTATTTAGCAAATTCCTAACACACTGAGAAGAGGTGAACTTTATGTTGGTGGCAGAGTAAACAAAATGTAGATGGCAGACCTTCCTCTATATCTCTGGTCAGTAGCAACATTTCCAGAACACGTAGTGGATCAAAGCCACAGGAATGCTTTGCTGCCAGCGCATCGTCAGTTATTTAATGCAGCGTTGGACATCAATCCTGCATCAAACAATTAGTACAACTAGAGGGGTCAGAGATCAGCCGGGGGTTATTGATGTGTGAATTAAACTGCAGGTCAGCAGGAAGCCATGTTTTCATACTGGCCTGGACGTGAACAATGAGAGCAAAACAAATGAGACACAACAGCACTGGCCCCATAGTGACAGGCCAGCAGTTAGTTAGGCTTTAATTCACGCCTTTATCAGTGGATGCTGTCAAATCAGATCAGACTTAACGTATTTACATAGAACTACTTTCAGAGAACGCCAAAAAACTGATTTCAGAGGAGGGCAGAGTGTGTGCATGTTTTTGTGTGAGAGTAAACCAAATAGCTAACTATATATCTTAAGTGTACCAGAGGTAGTTTTGAAACATGAAACAGCATTAATTAGTAATTGACATCAGCCAGGTTTCACATTTCAACAGCCCGAGCACATATGAAAGCGCTGGGAAAGCACCTTTGATAATACCGTAATTGACCAAAAATCACATTAGCAACACGTGGGCAGTTAGCCCGAGAGTTCCCTAATTTGAGCGCCTGCCTTTGGTGTCCAACATCTGCTCCGTTTCCAACCCTGGAGACATTTAGCTTTAACAGGCTTAATTAGACCAGTCCAAAACATTTCTTTTGATCGCAGCAGCACAACTCCTCTTCCACACAGTCCCCTTAATACGCACACTATTCCGCACGGTTTCCCATTTCAATGTTGATGCATATTTTTATTTCGAGAAGATTCGACACACCATGATCAGCAACGTCGCGAGACCATCTCATGCTATTCGGCCACACAGGCCTCAAGTAGGCAACTATTGGGTATTTTATCTCTCCGTAAATCCCTGATTTGTCCACTCGGCTGTTCTGAGCCAATCTGTAATTGGCTGCAGGCTTCACCTCCCATCATCCTTTGCCCCGGACTGATTTTCCCCCAGGGACAGGGCCATCAGGAGCCTAGTGATTAATGGCATCAGGGGTCAGAGTTCACTCTGGTGGGAAGTGCCGCGGCTGAGGGCCCCTGAACCACTCCCTAAGTCCTTCCTCCGACTTCCACAGTGAACACAAGAGCCACACGGCTGGTCTTCAAACGGCTAGACTTCAAGTGATAAGAGATGTAGATAGAGAGTCAGACAGAGGAGAAAATAGGGTTTGACAAGGAATTTTAGAGTTTAAGGACAGGGAATTTCAGAGATAAAATGTTTGGACAGTTGGAAAGAGTTTGATATTTAGTGATACACCTGGTGTTTGTGCAGTTTATCATTTACAGCATTTACATTAAGGGAAAATCAGATAACACACAACAGAACAACAATAAAACTAAATTAAACAATGAAATATTGTGCAATTACATAAAAGGCCTTTTAGTATTGATTTTATGCTAGAGACATCACATATATTGGCCCAATGCATTTAGCAAAAGCAAAGAGTGCGACAGACAGAGAGACACTGTCCATCTGAATCAAATATTAACATTCACCACGTCACATTCAGCTTTCTATCTCAATGAGAGGAAGAAAAAAGGGAACAAGGTCATTTTATCTGACCCCTGACCTATTTTTAGTAGGAAACAGCTGTTCACATTAAAGGGCCCCTATAATAAATCAATCGGGTGCCCCTGGCGCCAGTAGTGGTAAATTACATATCGCTGACTTCACATGATGGGCATTTTTTAAATAATTAAGTGACAGAGTGACAGCCATCCAGCGAACAACACACAGGAAATGAATTTTTACTGAATCAGCATTGGCTGGTGTGAGGTTTCACTGACATCTACTATGATCTCAGACAAGGAGAAAGAGGGAGAGAAGCAAACTCCACATCATCTCATGGCCTTTGGTTGCTTTCATTATGGTGATCGACTTGGCGATCATTCTACTTTTTTTTTTTTTTACTAGTGATATGAATGCTGCTGTGAAGAGAGACAGATAGAGAAGGGTGGATAAATGAAAATGAATAATGTATGAAAAATAGGATAAAAGAAGGTTAAAAGAGAGAGGGAATTTTTGCTGCCTTTAGGAGGGAAGGAAGGAAAGAAGGAAGGAAGGAAGGAAAGGTAGGGGGAGGTGCAGTAACTGGCCAGCTGGAGAAAGACTAGATTACTGCTGTAAGGAAGGTGTCAGCCAACACAATCAGCCCCTGGCCTCATGGCAGTGTCTGAGTCCTTTCAGAGCACCCCCCAGCCATCCAACACACACAAACACACACACCTACCTCAACCACTGCATCTGCACACCAGATACGACCTAACCAGGGCTACACCTCATTCACTGCACTTCACTTTACTTAAGGACATTCACTTCGCTTACTGGACTGACATAAAAACTCAGAAACTAAAGGCTAAAGAAGTATGCATATACACTTTCTGGATTAAAACAAGAAGAAGATAAATTATTGAACAGCCCAAACCCTTCATTAACACAAGACAGAGAGACACTGACAGGAGAGATGGGTGTCTGGACTCCACATGCCAAGTGTTTACTTTACGCCGGGCAGCCAATGGCTGTTTAGTTTATATGTCCGTAACGTTGTGGCAGCATATTGTCAGGACTCTGCTATGCTGGGGCATGTTTGTTTTATTTTTAATGCATGGGCAGGGACATAAATGGTAAAAAAAGCCACGAGTGAGGAATTTGCTATCTTTAGTCCAGGCAGAGCCACCACTCGCATGACGGACCAATTCATATCAAGTGTTAACATATGCACCCTCCACATTTAGGGAAGTTAAATGTAACGTTACAGTATAGATACATCGCTATTCTAAGCATGAAGCTGAAGCCACAGCTGAGAGAGAGGCAGACAGAAAGATCGAAAGAGAGGGACAGTCTTATGATAAAGTCTATAATAAAGTATTTTGGGTCGATATGCTCTAAACCACTGGCTGCATAGGTTTCATTCCTGTCATGTCAATAGAGTACAATTAATGTGAATTGACAGAGGTAGAAAGGCAGAGAGACGGACAAAGGGAGAGAGGCAAGACAGGAAAGAGAAAGAAATAATGACTTATCTTTTGCCACAACTGTGATGATAAGGAACACAAAGGAAGCAAAGAAAACAGTCTTTCCCTCGGCCTGTGAGTGAACACTCAAGAATAAAAGACATGCTACAGGATAAATAACATTGGATCCAGTGAAGTCACATGTATGCATTTACAGAGATGTTAGAACAATGTTGCTACGTCAATGCTTAAACATTATCAACTCACGTCATGCCATGTGATAATACAAACACCAGTGCAATAAAGAGATTAACGCATGTAGGGAGAAAAAGTGCTTGTGACTTTAAAGTAATAACCTTGATATTAGACTAGAATCTTCTCTAGGTCTGACAAATGCTATCCACAAACTTCAGATTCAGCCTGATATTTTAGGGAGATCAAACACCACCAGAGCCTTCTCTCCAATCTCCACCTCCCAGATTTCCTTCCATCTCAATAAAAAGAACAAAATACTAAAGGGCAGAAAACCAAACATCCAATGATTGATAAGTCACTTGAAGCTATATTTACTCAGGAAACTGTGAAAGTAGCTTCTTAGTAAGAATTATTACGGCGAGCAGACAGCCAGTATATTAAAGGAGCGGTCTTCTGTCCACTGTCAGCTTCTCCAGCCTGCAGTGTAAGACATACACAACTACAGAGGCTCCAAACAACAGCCAGAAGTTGTAAATCTCACTGGGTGCTGTCCACCCACTGGGGAGGCTCACGTACTACAAATAATACTATTAGAACTTGAATTACGCGATGAAATGTGTGTCAAATACAATTTGCCGATAAATCTCTGCCTATAGCTGAAGCCTGATACAGTTTATACTGTGTTCAAACTACTGTAAATAAAAAAAAAGCATCTTTGAACTGCATTAGAGATGAACAGAAAGAAACAGTGAGTGACAGAAAGAAAAAGAGAAACATGACACCTTCTCCATGGGTCATGAATATGGGTCACCTGGTGAAATAGAGGGGGAGGGGATTGAAAAGGTTGGATGGCGCGAAAAGTGAGATGGCCTCTCCAACTGTAACCCAAGTCCCCTCGATCCCCAGAGACCCGGCAGATCAACTGACTGGACCCCAATCAACACTGGCTGATATGGAGCTGACAGGGAGATGGATGAATGGGTGGATGGATGGTTGGTGTCTCTTATGCTGCCTGGTTATTCGGGGTGACTGGTCTTTCAATTTCTGAAGGTTCACAGAAATAGAGGACATCGGACAGGTGTATGTCAGACAGGAAAATGACGTCTGCTGATACTGAGAGAAATGTGTCACTGTACAGGAATACCTCACAATATATGGTTTATCTAAAAATATATATATATTCAAATGCTGCAATTTTATAGGAAGGTTATGGATATAATTAAAGGAATGCATAGCAATTTGAGGGTTGAACATGAGCAAATTACCCCGCTTGTTCGACTGACTCAGCATGTCTCTATTATGTGCATTTGTTTATGCATCCCTCCATTAGTGCTTGAGGCCATTCTTCTTGTCAGAGTCTAGTTACTCCACCCAGCAGCCATATCTGAAGTAAACCTACCACTTTCTGGGAATGTTTGTCTTGCATTTGGTTGACTAGTGAAATTGTGCAGGTGGCTGATGAATTTGCAATGTAAAGCCAGACGCCAGTGCATCGAGTGTTATATTGTGATGCCAGCATTCTGCACACTCACTCTACGATCAAAGAATCATATAACAACATCTCTATTGCATTGTACACACCTACTATGAGGGATGGTTTTTCATGTCTCCGGTGCTGCAGGCTGTATGCCTTCTCTTAATCTACATAAACCACCTAAACCTGTTGCATTGCTCACGCATGAGACATCCATTTCTACACCCTCGTTGCACAATTCTGGTAAGGCTTGGTTTTGTTAAAAATGTTGCATTGTTGAACACAAGTAGCTGTATAAGAAATGTTCTAAACGGCATCCTTCATTATATCACCCCTCCATCTGAAGTACATCCCCTGTTCTTGATGAAACAGGCTTTAAAGATCCAAGCTGGGGGTGTGGGGGGTGGAGTAAAATCTTTGTTGACATCTGCAATGGTTATAAACACTGATGATACAGGCCTGTATTGTGATTTACAGTCAAGTCAATAAAAGTTGTTTTCTATCCACAAGAAATACTCAAGAACAGACATGAAAACACAACAGTAGGTATATAGTCAACTCAATTTCAATGCATCTTTTTAACATTGAGTCGCAAAATGTGTTTGCTGTGTAACCATGCTTAAGAGGGTCCATCTAGTTTTTAAAAATGTGATGCATCACATATCAAACATGTACAACCTTCAATAAGCAAACATGTACAACAGTATATCAGTAAATGCCTTTTTGGGTCACAATTTAAAACATAACAACTTGGTCAAATATAGTGGACGACCTCTGCTCTATATTTATGGCTGACTGCAAGATCAAGCAAGAGAAAAGTAACCCAATAGCATGGCCTTGTAAACAGCCATCTCTGATCTTTGAAGAAATGTCAAGAATGTATATGTCACAGCAACATGACAATGGTATGTTGTACGCATAATAGAGGGAGGGGCGTAGGGATCAACTGTAGATTCTTGAGGCAAAGCTGCAGAAGTTCGGCTCAACTTTTTCCACTTGATTAGCTTAAAACTTGGGTAACAAATCTGAGAGATCTCAGGGACAAACAAGAGTAATATTTAGAACTATTAAAATGAATGAAAGAGGGTGAATAGAGCATGCATATGAGAAACAATGTAAGGAAGACAGAGATAAGGGAAAATATACAAACATATATGGTCTTCAGTGATAATGAGGTCATCTGTGACTGGTCAGACTGGGTACTGCTGGTTTAAAGGGTAAGTAGGTGGCAGTGATGTCTTCACTGGCAGGTGCAACATTGAGGGATTCCCTCTCCCTTCTACCAAGCTTTATAACAAAGCTAACTGCTACAATCAATGGACACCCGGATTGACAGATAAAGCCATCAGCTGACATCCCATTTGGGGCCCAGCATCACTGATCAATATGGGAGACATCAGCTGCTATAAGCCAAGGGGACGAGGGATACGTTTAAACAGGCAAAGAGATTGTGGGGGTTGTGCATTCATCTTGGAAATTTCGACTCCCATCAATGCTAATTACTTTTGGCTTTTGGAATCCATGACAGCGGGTCATCCTTTCAAAGATTCTGGTGTTCTTAATGCAGAGTGACTTAAATGAGGTCAACAGCGGAACAGGCTTTAATTCCTAAATTACAAACAATAGCCGAAAAAGCCAGACTACTAATGACGCTTTTAATACTTTTTCAGGAGTCCAAGTTATAAAACAGAAAAAATACATTCAGGAAAGGGGTCATAGCATACTATAGCCTACACTACACTTCACTATGAAAAGTCAAGTTTTTAGCCTTGTTGCGGAAAACTCATCTTCCCACACTAACCTATCATAACTTGTTAACTGCCATCATCTTTATTGTATTGTCCATCCCAAACAACAACAACTCACGTCAACTGAAATATCACAGACAAAGAGCCAATAACATTTGACGACTGTTTCATGTCCATTTTCTGCCCTCAAATCAAGCATCTTGTTTTCCATTAGGCCCCTTTGCACTCACGTCTCGTCGTTACCGTGCGGCTTATGCAACACGGCTGCAGAGCTGCACTGGAAGTGAGCTCAGGGCTATTGTACTGGTGTAGGGCTCCTCTGGGGGCTGTAATGCATTTCATACCATCCATCACAGGGGTGTGGAAGCCAGGAAACTTTGCTTTAAGAGCACACACAGGACACAGATGGAGAAGCAAGACACACAGATATGCAGAGATAGCAGAAGTTTGGCAAAATGTGTTGATCACAGGAGAGTTTCACGTGGGAACAGCTTAACAAAGCTCCCCACAAAAAATAGATATTTGGAGTTTGGAAACACATTAATATTTCACATGAAAGGTACTTAGAAATGCATTTCACATTAAATTACATCTTAATGTGCCTTTCCTTGATTCATAAAAATGTCTAATCCTGGCCTATCTTGCATTCATTCATAATCCATGGAAATGTATTTTATGTATCAACATCATTATACCGCTGTATTGCTTTTATAATTAATAAAGAAATACATACTTTTGTCTGTTTTCTTCCAATTTGTATTCACTAAAAGATATGCAAAATCATTTTAATTGCTTTAGTCTGTTTACACATTACGACTTTTAGGACGTTCTTTTATCAAAATGATGTTCCTCATGGGGAAAGAACGCTTGCTGCCTAAATTTCCGCCACATTTTACTCTTTAGTTGTTGCCAACTTGCCATACCCTCAGAAAACGGCTGATGTTTGAAGTGACTGGCCCATTCACATATCTCTTCTAGGAATATTTGTTTTTCAGGATATTTGCAAATGTTTTCCACTGAAGCCAAAACAAGGTGCATGGATCTGAGGAGGCCATGTTATTTTTACCCTGACCAATGACCTCGCTGGGAAGCAGGCATCTGCTTGAGGCCTGCACTCGTCCTCTTCCCTGCTCAGTTACTTATGAGCATGGTGATTAAGAATCTCCCAGCTCTGGAGCTTAGAGACTCAAATCCCTGTACAGTATGGTCGTAATTAAAGATGGACAGCACAGTGGCAATCCAGGCCCGTGGAACAGTCTGGCTAAATGACAGAGGAAATAACAGGGAGGCGGTGCGGATTGGGGGTTGGGATGAAGAGACGGAGAGAGGAAGAGGCACAAAGGGTAGTCTTGGTTGGTAAGAAACAAACAGACACACAAAATAAAACGTCTTTAGATTCTAATCTAACATCTCCCAACAGACTCTCTATCTCTCTCTCACACACACACACACACACAGAGACACACACACACACACACACACACACACACACACACACACAGAGACACACACACACAGAGACACACACATACACAAAAAACAACTATTTCCTTTTGTTTTGAAGGAAGAGAAGAGTTTAACCACCATAGATTTACTCTCTCCTGAAAGGCTGGGCTATAATTTGCCAGTCATGGGTGGAGTTTACCAAAGGCAAGGAAAATCTCAGCCCTCACATATATCAACACAGTCACCACAAAATCTTTGATCAAACACAGGGGACGATGTGTCCAATAAGAATAGTTTGCCTCTTCTTTTAGGCTGTCTTGGGGTCATGATTAGAAAGCAGTGGTTGGAATCTGTGTGTCAGTTGGGTCCCCACCCTTTCCTGAGAGGAGGGTCCCTTTGCTACCAGTGCTGGTCTTTTAGTTATCTTTCTCTCTGGTTGGTGAGCACAGTCAGTTTCAGCCCACTGCTCTCAAAGGGAAACGAAAGCGCATGGCCTTGTTTCTACCGATGCCTCCCTTAACCTCCCCTCTGTCACCCTGACACCCCGTCTGTCTCCTACAGCGGTTTCCCTGTCTGCCCTCTTCATCCTTTCTTTTCTCCCTTTTTACACACGCAGACACGCGACGGTCACTCCCTTGTCTGCTGTCCGTCAGCGTTGCCCTATCAAAAAGGGTGGCCCCCACTTTTTGGACATCATTAATCATCCCGTGTAGGACAGGAGGCCCCTTAATCCAACCCCTCCTTCCCCGGCCTCACCAAGCAGGCCACAGTGCGGCCCTCCGCCCCTATCCCCCATGGTGTTATCAAGTTTCAGTGGTTGTAACTGTGGCACAATAAACAGAGGGGGAAGGAGAATGGGGTGGGGGCAAAGGAGGAGGAAGGGAATGGAGACAGAAAGAAAGACAAGAGAGGACAAAATGTCATTTCCTAGTTACACTTTATTGGTGCCAAGTAAAACATGCCTCTTGGTTCTTGAAAAATTGAGAATCTTAAAATGTGTCCGGATATAGAAATTGCAGAAACTGCAAATATATATATTACAAGAATTGTGTAATAGTTGTCGAGTAAAGTCACAGTTCAAAAGGTCGATCTCAAATTGAAAATCATTTCACCCGCAATCCAACACTATCCTAAATGGACAAATGTGCTCACAATACCCAGTGTTTTTGTTGTTAAACCAACCAGGTGCTACCACTTTCCAGAAGTTGTGGGGTGTTAACTAAAGGAAAATGAGGCCATATCAAAGAGCCAGAGAATGTTCCTATTGTAGTGTTGTGTTTGTACAGAGGGCCCGCCTGTTACGAGGGCCAGTGTGAGGCTGACCGGGGGAGTAATATAATGCATACATGGATCCCCCAGAGCCCATTCATGGTGTAATTGGTGTGGACAGAGCTCTCGGTCTCAGGGTTACAGTTAGGGAACTTCCTCTAATATCCTGCTGGGAGGCCACTCTTCCCACACCACAAAAAATATCCAACTTAACCAGGACATAAAATGTATTTTATTCAAATGTGAAAAACTGGCAGAGATATTTTAAAGTTTTTTTTTTTCCTGTTTAGCTACAGCTTATCTGTAGCTAAACAAATCTGTAGCTAAACAAAAATAAATAAATAAATAAACATTTCAGTAAATGAAAATATTTGAAGGACACATATTAGACCAAAATACTATGTAACAAAAGCCTATGTAGGCCATTTTGATATAAAGGGGCCTGTAAACATTACTGGTGGCCACACTGAAGATTTATGAGAGCAAATAGAGCAGAGCCGGGGACATCTTCATTATAATCATTATCTCCCCTTCCTTCCCTCCTCCACCTTCCTCTAATTCTGTACTTCTAACTCCAGCCCCTTCAAAACCACAGCAACTTAATGACACAGACAAGGCCGGCTTACCAGTTTATTACTATTAACAGACCTAAATCTACTACGGACGGATTTCCTCTTAAAATAACTCTAGATAGAACACCATGTGGTCCCTCTTAAGCTGAATCTACACTCCCCATTAAGAGTGTCACGGTGGGATGGTTTGAGCCTTTGCTGTAAACGACGTGTGGGGTTTTCTGGCTGGAGTCGAGGAGCTAAAACACTTGTCTTTACCGCCCCGTCACCCCCTCCCTTCTCCACTGGTGATTTCACTGAACAGGAGCCTCTCTCTCTCTGGCTCTGTCCATCACAGCCTGCGGCCATTAATCATCTCAAGTGGACAGCGCTGACAGGCAGTTGGCTGCATCACTCTTTTATTTTTTCCTCTTTTTTCCCCCCCTTTATTTTGCACCCGTAGCTCCCGCAGCCTCAGTCACAGCTTCCCCCTTTCGATTACCTCTTCACAACCCCACCTCCTGCCCCAAACCCCCATCCCAAATGAGAAAGTGGCCGGGTGTCAAGCCAAAACAAACATTCACCCATCTGCTTAAATCGAAACCTTTGAGGTGGTTAATGGCGTCAAAGCTTTTCTCTGTGCTCCCAGTGGGCGTGAAACAGCAAAACCTGTAATGGATATGATGGACAAGGATGTCGGCATAACTCATGAAGACCCAACATCCTCCGCCCACACTCTTCCAACATGAAGAGCTCTGCATTTACATTACATTTACATGTCAGGCCATTAGCTGATGTGTCCCACAGCAGTGAATGACAAGGAGCTCTCCAGTAGAGCAAAGCCGAGATTTTTAAATTACGAGCAAACAAAGAATAAACAAAGAAATAGGAGCCAAGGAAGAAACGGTAGAGAGGATTTGTATGCGTGTCTTCTGGCATTTCTGTGATGCAGAGTCCATCAATGGACCCCTTTACACATAGACAGGCTTTCGGACAGCTGCTATGAATTCCTCAACCATTAACACTCACACACACACACACACACACACACACACACACACACACGCCTGTTTTTAAGCGTAAAGGCAGGAAATGGGAATCCCTTGTAAGTTTTCCTTCCGCTGTTGCTTTCCTCTCAAGGCTTGGAGGCCCCACGATGAGGTGGGAAAAGCACTTCACCATTTGTCTCTCTCCAACCAATCTGCCCCACAAAATGCAAGCACTCGGCTTGTAAGGTCAGTCAAATGAAGAGGCTAGCATTTCCCATACCACAAGCTGTAAACCCCCCTTCTTGCCCATAGTAACATTAAATCAAAAAGGGCTTTCTAAGTACTCTTTCATTTAAAAAAACAAAAAACAAAAGCGTGCAATAATCTTGACCTCATATCTATGATGTGAAATGGAAGGAGGAGTACATGTACAGTGATTAGAGAGTACTATTAACAAGAACTCTTATACTCTTGGCACCAACAGCAAAAAGGGAATCCAACCAAGCAATGTGTTCCCTGTGATTAAGATTCTGGTTTGGGAGACAGCAGAGGTCAGCCAAGTGCCTGTCATTTTAAGGGAGGGGTGAAGAACTCATTCTAGAGTAGCTGAAATTATACCCCACCCTCCTGCACAATATTCACATCAGGTCTCTAATGCCCATACGTCCCTGTCATATCTTACATGCACATTTGAAGCACAGTGCAGCCATGGCAGTGTCATTTTAACCTTTCCAGGTATAGGTAAATAATGTAATTATTTCTGGTGCCCTTTCACTATTACCAATTGAAAACACTCAAATAAAAAATTAAAACACTTCCATCTCTCACCATATTATTTTCCCTTTGCCTCAAACGTGTCTATTATAGATGAGCACTCTGGTGACACAGTAATATTTGTTACAACTGTTGTTGGCCACTGACCCTTGCACTCCCTCACTACGCATCACATGTACTGATGATGACACAGGAACTTGATCCATGCAAACTAATTCCAGTTGCACTCACTATAGTTCACTCTGGAAATGCAATTCAGGTTAACAAGTTAAACAAAAATGAAAATGACAAGAGCTCAACATTTTGGCTTTGAGACAGGATGGTTTTACAAGATGAATTGTTTGTCTTGCTTTTTTGTTTTGTATGTTATAATTCATTCCATATTTTTCTTGCTCATAACGATAAAAAGAGGCTTGTTTTCACTTGCCTAAAGTGAGTGTAAATTTTGTGAATATAATGTGACAAGGCACACTGTAATCAGCCAGTTATATTCTGTCTGGTGGCATTTTAGTCAGCTTGATGGATTTCTCCGTCTGACCAGCGTGAGTAAAGGGTCAGCCAACCACTCCCAGCGTCTGCCACTCGATAGAGATGCTAACAGGGCCCTGACAGATCCTGTCCCTCCCTTTCCCTGACTCGGCTTAATTCATCACCTTCCAAACAAGACCCCCGGGTGCTAACGCCAGACCAGACACTCGGAAGCTGCTTCTCTAGTGAACGTGAACTCGCCAACATATGCGTTCCACTACACACACACACACACACACACACACACACACACACACACACACACACACACACACACACACACACACACACACACACACACACACACACACACACACACACACACACACACACACACACACACACACACACACACACACACACACACACACACACACACACGGCGACTCACATGGAGCCAGCTACGCAGGTTTACGCACAGTCATCATCAGTCATGGTCTGACAAAACAAACCAAGCATCACGTACACACTCATACATCGTATCGCCGATCATAGCTGGTGACAAAACAAAATGAAGTATGAACCACACACAGGCTCACAGACCATCATCACCCATCATAGCCTGCCAAAACATAATGTGAAGAATGCACCACTGTAATAACATTGTGATTCACCTTGGGAGGTATTGCTCAAGCCATGTAATTTACTTGGCAACTTATTTGTCTGATAGAAGCTTAAGTGCATTAGCTGCCCTGGTCATAGGGGTCTTGAACGCAGTGTCAAAGACGCATGCGGTCAGCTGAGCCTCCCCGGCTGTTGGCCAACTACATAAGTTAGGCCAGTGCCAGATCCTCTCGGCTCTGATACTGCAGCACCACAGGATCAAGGGAGGCAGATCTCACCTGCTGATCTCACCTGCTGACCCTTTAAAGTCCTTACTCTGGGGAGGGGAATTAGTAAAGGATTTCTTGGCCAGTTTTTTTTAGTTGATCAGTGACACAGCACACAAGCAAATTCATTTGGAATACAGCCACAAAAGGAAACAACTATTACATTTGTATCTTTGTACTTGCTCAGTTTGGGGAGAACAATTGTATGACCAAATAAACCATTTGTGCCAAACACCAAATCAATCTATAGTGAAATTCCAGATGCTCTGTAAAACATAGCAACCCCTCCTCATGCTGAGACAGGAAATTACTCTTAAGAATTGGAAGTTGTGTGGTATTTGCTTTTTCCACATCGGCAAAGGGAGGGAACTTAACTGCAAACACTACACATATAATGACTTGTTACGAAACCATATATTTAGGAGTTTTCCAATAAAAATGTACTGTAAATTGAATTGTCTACAGGATATAAAGCCTGAACCCATAAAGCTTAACCAAGACATATCTAAATCAGTAATCCATTGACAAAATACACTTCAACAACATCCCCATTTTCAAACAGAAAACTCCTAAGGAAACATGTTTGTAAAAAAAATGCTAGCAAATACTGATGTTTTTAGAGAATTCATTCATAAGTCTCAACTCATCCTCCAGTTTTAACGTGTATGCCAAAATGCTGGATCTGACATGAGTAAATAAAAATCTGTTCTATGGAGGAACCAAGTGAAGAAACAGCTGCTGCTTGATATAATGTGGTTTTCTGGGAAGCACCCTCACCTCTTTTCTGCATGAAGGTGAAGAGGTCATCCAAAAACTCCTTCCTTTTGGGGTCATTGTCCAGTTCATACAACTGAAGGAGAAAACAGAAGCTTATTAGGGCCACGTTGCACCAACTGGTCAGTTGAGCACTGCATGTTGCCGACAGTTACCTTAGGTTCACTGTCAGCTCTAGTCATCAGCATGTTAAATTGTCACCGAAAGTAAAGCTGTGTGGCTGTTCAGACTTGTAAATTGTGCAGTTTATTTTTTGCCTCATCCCTTTCTTGTATTGCAATTATTACATATTCCCTGTTTGTAATGAAAGGGCTCCAGCCTGCGACCAAGCCAGTCTCATTGTTTAATATCAGTGGTGGAGGAGGTACAAATCTTATTTTAATAACAGTATGAGTATATAATCATTAAAAGGATACTAAAGCAAAATTAAAGCATTAAAGTACTCACCATGCGGCAAAATGGGCTCTTTAGTTGTTCCATTATTTAGACTATGATTAATACCATGCTGTAACAATAAGGGGTGTGGGTATAATTTTTTCTGATGCAAACAACTGAGAAATTTGGTAGCCCAGGTGCTACCTGTGGAAAAATGAGCTTGGAGCCCTGAATGATTAATCAGATTTTTTTTGCTAGCTCCACCTTGAATGTTTCAAAAGGTTAACCTAGTCATATTTTCCACTAGTTTGACTTTCATTAGAATGAATGTTATGTATTTGGTGCAAAAGCTTTTGGGTTGTTCAATGATTGAACCCACTGAAGCCACCTGGTGACCACAGTCCTGAGCTCACCTTAGCAAAGTCTCTGGAGGCCTCTCCTCTTCCTCTGCTACTGTCAGCCTCATCTGCCCAGCCTGCACTCCCATTCTACAACAGACAAGAGATAAAACACAGATATGATCAGTAAACAAACAGAAAGTGCTTCCAAACATCCAGTCTGTAGTGGTTTGGTAAGGAGTCTGTCGAAGGAAAACACATTTGTATTTGTTTTGGGGAATTTATTTGGTACCTTCACTTCACTGTGACAGCAGAGATATGAACAGGAAACATGGAGACAGAGAAACATGCATGTTGTGCAACAAGGTCCATGAAAAGAACTGAACCGGGGACTGGTTTTACCTGTAATGTAGTTGTACAATTGTAATTCTAAGAATGGACTTTGACCTGTGTGTTAATTGGATTTCTAGCTGCAAAGATTCCATAAGGTTGGCAGTGACTGAAGGTCAAGAAGTTAATGTCAGGAAAAATAAATTGAGTAAACTCTAAGCTAGTAGTTGTAGTACAAAACTACCAACATTCAACAACACATGAAAGCTAATATATACTCAAAGTCCATGAGTGCATTTTTCCAGGGGTTGGAGGAGTAACCTCTGGAGTTATTGTGCCCCTGAGCTCCTGTGTCCCCCTTCCCCCTCATCCTCAAACATCTCCATTTGACCTAAACCATCTGCATCTGGGCCTGCCCTGCCCTGCCCCCACCCATGTCTTCCGACCCAGCTGGATACAAGGGCCCCCCATCCTTCAATCTCAACGCAGCTGTGACGGGTGGCCAAGTTCATGGAGTGTAGCTGGCTGTCAGGAGGGGCCAGGGGAGGGCGGGCTGGTCAGTAGCTGGCTGACACACACACACACACAGGCGTGTGTGTGTATGTTTGCGAGTGCAGGGAGGGGGGCAATGACCCCACAAGACGGGAAGGAAGGAAAATAGGGGCAGAAAGGGGTGCACGGTATGTGCCGACCAGGAATGTCTCCTAAAGACAAAACCTATAAAAGCATCAGGAATCAAAACAAGATCCGTTTGGAGGGGAACGTTAATAGCTGCAGCCGAGGGTCTAGTTTCAAATGGGAGCCCATTGGTCAGTGGCAATTACAAGGCCTGAAACGAGAGCTGAGAGGGCAAAGGTTCTCAAGGCCCCTGAGAGCAAGTCATTTTCACCCTCTCACTCTCTGTACGTGTAACGGTTGTCAACATTCATGCTCCCTAAACAAATACTCATCAACCATCAACTTGCAAACCCACTGAAAATGGTAGGTTTGAGGGTAGAGTTCACAACTGAAGGCTTTTGTGACACAATTAGATATCTGCTACTGAGAACAGCTTCTCTCATGCATTAAAAAAAACAACCTAAAAGGGTAGGACTTCACCTGCATATTGACAACATTGATAAATGTGAAAAAATGTCCCTCTCAAATTAGTATGAATAACTGATCGATTTTAGTTCCAAAAAGCTACATTTCCAGTAGGGAAAAACTAATATTTGAAGTCCAATGTTCAAACTTTCACAGTCATACCAGTAGACTGTCATTCCCTCAAAAGTAAAAGTTCTATCCATTACAAAAGAAATGATAACTTTACCACAATGGCTTCTCTGCAGATATCTTTTAATGGAAAATACTCTGCAAACACAGCTCATTCCTCATCAAAAATGCATTTAGCAGTCAACCTACATTATCTATAGTATGCCATAGAGATTACATGGAAGGATCGTCATGTGAAGGTAAATATATTGTGTAGTACATATGGAGGCCATATAGACCTTTGCACACAATTTGACCACCTCTGTTAACCTTTAACTATTATACATGATTATAAAAGACGATAATTCAGATTGCAGCCATGCATAATCTCACATGCTTGCTCTTGCATGAAAAAAACGTTGCATTCGGCACCTTTTATACATGTCGCATGTTCCCTATTCAGTGGCCCAGAGGTCGACACTCTGTGTAATCTTACAGGAATCAAACAAGAAGCCATAAAGCTACATGGGAAACATCACCATTCTGCCTGTTAGCACGTGTCCTCTGCTAGTCTTCCAACAAAGTGAAATTTCATACCTATGTCCAGAATATCAATACCAGTGATTAATAATAATTTGATAAACACATAATATGTGTGTGTATCGCTGATAAAACCATTAACGCTTTAAAAATCAAATAATAATACAAAATAACAGGCAATAGCTGCGTTACCAGTCTTGGATTTGTTAGGTGAACAAAAGTGTTTTTGCATATTTACCATATGCAAACCCATACACGAATGCCTCCCAGAGGGACATGGTGTTCCCAAAATCAACTGAGAACAAAGGTCTAAAGTGACAGAATACAGCGCTGTCCAGTCACTGCTACATCCCCTACTTTAATTGCAGTTTCTTAGGTGCATAAGATTAACAAGTTTTGGTACAAAATCATTTGTCCCATTTTCAAATGACTGAAATTAGCACAGATTTTACAACAGATTTGGAAGAACTATACATGGGTCTCATTTATAAAACAGTGAGTAGGATACACATTTAATGTTTGTGTATACCTATGCTAAAGAATATTCTGATTTATAAAACATCACCTACGCCTGCCAGTGCACAACTTCGTTTTATAAATCCCAAATAAACTTGAAAAATTCGCTGGAGAATCAGCCTCATATCCAGCCATCTACACGCTCACATTCATATGGTCAACGCGAAGCCCCCCATGAATGTGCACTCATAGCAATGAGCTTGCTGATTATGGTTCTTTACTGTGAAACAAATACAGAGGATTTTTTCCCCCAGACACAGAGGTGATTGTGGGTGAGGTATTCTTCATTCACTTAGTAACAGTGCATCCATCATGCAGCATAACGCGTAACGAGGGTCACCGCAACATGCATGTTAACAGCAATCCGACTGATTTCCAAAGTGATTGCGATGATCCATGGTGTCCACTACCCTATATACCCCCTATATGTGCAGGTGATGAAGATGTGCAGATCAAGGTGACTGGAGGAGGCAGAGTGTGTGACAGAGACTCCAGTGTCTCTGATACTTGCAATAGATAGCCGTTTTCAATTTGTATACAGTATAATGCATCGGCCCCTTTCGAATAAACCACACAGGAATAAACAAAGTTGTGCTCACTACAAAAGTTTCATGATGCTACACAAGTCTGTTATAGCAACTCTGGTATGTTATAAAATGTTGGGGTTTGTAGATGAACGGGGGAGAAATAGACAACATTAATAATGTGTTGATTTTAAATGCATTAAATGTACTACCATTTTAGAAATCACATGGTAAAATCTTAAAATTGGTTCCACTGATTGTTTTACTACAGCATACTCTAGAAAAGGTCCTCGCACTGCATATATGCTGCAATTTTCCTTCCGTGTTTGCTCTACAGATGACTGACTGCTTTAGCATCACTGTTGATTTAACAGTGGAGTGCTCTCTTGTACTGAACAAGGCCCGTCAGTATTTCCTCTTCAACTGTAGAGGGCAAGCTCCGAACGAATGGCTGAGAAAGTAATAGAGGGCAGTAAAAAGACAACAACTGTGGTACTAAATGATTATGAACGGAGTATACAGTAGGGTTTAAAAATGTGTGATTCTTTTAATCAACAGACGTTGACCATGCAGGCGTCTGCAACAACGACATGTGTGCACCATGTCTCTGACTGCATAATGATGATGTTGGTATCAAACTTTTGGATCTCAAAACCAACAGGACCGACGACTACCAATGATTTCTTGTGTCTGGCTCTAGGGGTGTAATTCTGCTGTCACTTGTCATTACGCAAATAAGTTCAAATGCATTTACAGGAAATGTCTGCTTCTCTAGCTGGTTCAAAAAAAGCCCAGTAATTGGAACATAGAGGCCGTTAACCATGAATAGACATGTTGGCTCTTGAATTGGGACCTTGGTCAGCTGAGGAATGTTAACACTATGTTGCTTTTTTGTCAAGTTAGAGTGGATACTGATGTTTTAGGACCACTCCTTATGATCAGTCACCTCAGACCCTTCATCACATCCAGCACTCCCCCCCCAGAGATGGCTTCTTTAAAAAAAGAAATTCCCACACCCTTCCTACATTCATGACATGGGCGTGAAGCCTTGAATCATATCATTCATAATTGTTCCAAATGAAGTGTTGAAAGCATGTGGAGCATATCTGGAGTTTATTTATCCAAACTACAATTCAGTTAGGTCAAATGGAATTATAATATTAAAATAAAGCATTAGACATGTCTGCTGTGTGTCTATGTATATGCATTGCCTGCATGTGTGTGTGTGTGTGTGTGTGGGATGAACAGAAGCCTTATGTTTAAGCAGCCCATGTTTCCTCTCCGTCTCTCTCTCATGCTGTTAGCAGGTTTACTGGCCAGGCGTCGGGTGGCCTAATCACATTATGGCCATACGTGACTGACTGGCACAGCGCCAAATCAGGGATAAGAATAAGGTAGATGACCATAAGTGAGCTATAGCTGGTCATCGTCAAAGTGGGGTGAGGGGTGGGGAGGATACCTCCTTACGTAAATAAATTCTCTTCTGATATTCAGGCATTGTCATTTGTAATTATTCCGTAGAGATTTTTTAAAAATGGGACATGAGTCACCCTCTACTGTTATTGTAATGCTGAAATGATTCATATTCATGCAGTTTTATGTCCTCAAAATTAGTCATTTTTCAGATTTTTTTTAACGCACCACAGTTGTGAAATCCATACATCTGGATTGTGCATTCTTGTAGCCAGGGACATCACTAGGATTCAAAGACAGGGGGGCTTAGCCCCCAGAGAAGCAGACATCTTGTAAACATCTCAGTGCTGGCATCTTTTTAGTACTCTATTAGAACGACACAACAGTGAGGAAGTAAAGCTAGTAACAAGTTAAAAGCAACAGACATCGTTTTCTTCCATCCTCTTCTGTTGAACAAGTTACTGTAATGTTTACTTTTAGACACATTAAAGCTGCATGCTTAGAACAGGCCCCGATTATGTAAATGTGTCTTAAAGTGATACCATATCTTAATCCTCTCTCCATTAGATAAGCTGCAGGTCTAAAGAATGTAATGGCACCAATTACTGTACTGTAGATTGGTTCAATCAGAGTGTGATTTTGCTCAGTAATTTTTCTGTCAATGTATATAGTAGTATAAATGATAATTTTAAAGGTCACAGTGAAATCTGACTAAATAAATATGAACTTTACCCAAACAACTGTATTTTGTATGTATTTGTTCTGAATTCTGAAAATAAACACAAATAACTAAATAAATAAAAAGGCAAATTATTTTGGGGGGGCGCTTGGGAACAATTTAGGGTAGCTCCAGCCCTCCTAGGCCTAACAACGTCACTGCATGTAGCAATGTTGCCCTGCAATACAGTGGGTAACCTTCCGTCTGCAACAAGTTGACATTCTTTGCATATCCCTCCATCTGCACCGGACAAACTACGCAACACACTCCTATTTGAATGTCGATGCATAGCTTGGGGGTGATTCTACGCAGCCATTATAGAAAGATGTCTGGAGTGGAGCCACCATTTTAGTGAGGCCAGGCATGCCGGAACAAGAAGGGTTAATGGCTGCTGCTTGGGGAGAGGGGGATGGATGACATTGATTGCCCAGGATGTTGACAGCACTTCTCCAATTTGATAGTGGAGCTGTTATTAGATGAAAAGGCTTGTTCTTAATAAATGCATCATGTTATTTGCCTTCACTCTTCCAGTAGGTGGTTGAGTGGTCTCAAATAGCAGCCACTGATCCACATTGTGATTAAGTCCTTGGGAATCATCTTAGGATAATAAAAGCAGCGAAAAAACAGGATCAAATATGTTTCTATACATGCTTTAGAAGGGGTCAGCAGTAAGGCTGCCTGAAACATACAGGAATATTCACCCTACATTCTCAAGTTAAATGCATTAATCTATTGCACATTAAGAGCAAATGTAAACATGTGCTGTAGTAAACACACTGGTTGAATAGATGTGAATAATGTTGACATAACAAAAAGGTCACACACACAACATAACGTTAACAAGATGGCCTCCAACGTTTCAAGACGGGTCAGGTGGGTTGCCCACATCACCGAAGACTCCTTGCACCGAGGACTCTCCACTACAGTTAACAGTCACCCGCAGCATTTCCAAGTGACCCACTACTAGAGGAAATACGCAATGAGTGGCTGTCTCTGACTAATCATGTACGTGTAAAAACAAACATACGGTTCATTATGGAACTGGTGGTCTACCTAGACTGTGGGTAATTAATGGTTAACACTGGATGAGTCGAGGAAACTGAGAATGAAGCAAATGTTTCTTTTGTCCAAAGCAGCAAAACAGTTGTAGCATGAGTTTGAGTAAATTTGCTGACACTGCACATCCTGCGATGTGACTATAGCACATGTGCACATCCCAATGTTGATGCTTACATGATAATCGCTGATTGCATACTGTGTAGGCAGAGTTGATGTATTGTATGGATGTATTTTAAATAAATATAATAGGCTGTGTGAGAAAAAAACAAGTCACACAATGGCGTATCTCGTGTGGAGGAGACCTTAAAACATTTGTTTTTTGCAGCCTGCCAATTTCCATCCTGCAGACTAAACAAGGCCTAATGAAGAGAGGCACGTGCCATATTGAAGCCCCGTTAGCCCTGAGCCATACCCCCAACCCCTGTCTTCTCATGCCGAGCTACCGTCATGGCTCTCTGTGTCCCGTCCTACACAGCTCCACACTGCAGACCAAGTCCCCTGGGCCACAGCCATTGAACAGGAGGCAAATCAATAGCCCTGGATGTGCAAACACAGGGAAGTCGCCAGCCCCCTCCGGACGCAATCTCACAGCACACGTCAATACTCATCATCCTCAGTCATCTACCACCATGCCAGGGAAACTGAGATGAGGGCTGGATCACAGCTCCCAGGGTGACCTAACCCCTTCACATCTGTGTGAACAGCCACACCTATCCCCAATGAAAACAAAATACATGCACATTAAACCAAAATGGGTAAATGTCACTGTAGTCTTGCCAGAATATAGACACAGATGGGAAGGCAACTAGTAAGAATCACCAACATTCCTGTACACAGAAACAGGACCTCACAATAACAGGAGAGCCCCTCACATCCCATAGGTACTCTTAACATCTCATTCCCGGACTAATCTTTTTTAGCCAAATTGCTGCCTGTCAAAACAGTTCAGCAAGGGAAATCTTTTAAACAGACACAGCAGCAGTAATTTAATCACAATCGAGGCCTCCAACAGAAATCTGGATCGCAGCCAACAATAGTGATAAATGTCAAGTAGCTAGAAAAGAAATTACACACACGCTGTGTAGATACCTACTTGTTTTGTATATTTGACTATAAAAGCAATTGCATAAACAACATTTTGTGACATGAGATGGACATTAAGGCTACTTTAAGGGGGTATTTGTTTTGTATATTTATGTAGAGAACTGGATCTGTGATTAAAGCAGATTACACAAAGTAGTAAGCCTGTTTCCTCATCTACTTGAGAACAAAATGCCTTTAGTCTTTTAAAAAAAAGTGAATCTGCTTCCTCTCAGCATGCCTGTATAAACGAGCATTGTGGGGGGCAGCAATCTCTAATCCAAATCAAATAATTGGAACCTTGATCCCACAGCGGGACTCCAGAAATAATTTATAGTGGCTATTGCTGTGGGGAGGGGTTGATGAGTGAGGGGCGGGTGCTCTGGGAGTTGGGCTGAGCGGATGGCGTCCTTTATCTGCTAACTACTGTAAAAGATCTCCTGGTGAGCTGCCCATATACGCTACCAACAACAAAAGGCTCTGGCTAATCATAATTCCATGTGCGACCAGAGGGAAGTAAATCTCACTGCCACTTGGGAACATATGGTAGAGATCCTACTTACGCACAGATCCACTACTGATTCCCTCCTCTCATTATGCAGCATAAAAAAGGTCACATATTACATGAGAGCAGGCTGGCAGCAGAGAACAGGACCCAGGGGCATTGCTGCATCCGAGTGTACTGCCCTGTTTGTAGCTGGAACAGATTTCTGGATTTTGGGGGAAACAGACAAAGTGGCAGGGACAAGGGGCTAAACGTCCAGGAGCAGAACGTGTTGGTACCTGCCCCAGCACCTCTAAACAGGCCACTGAAAAACAGGCCTTCAGGCAAGACCACCCCTCCCTCCATTAATCACTCCAATTACAAAGCTGAAAAAGAGAAACAGAGGAAAAAAAGAAAGGGGGGGGGGGGTCACAGATAGAAAGACAGAATGAAAATAGGCAGGCAGGCAGACACACGCAGAAGAAAACGTACACACCGATAACACATTTTTTCATCTCAAATTTCACATGAGAGAGAGAGAGAGAGAGCGAGAGAGAACAACAACCATCAGTTGTAAACATTAATATCTTATATAATTCTCATACATAGCCTTGTTTTTCCTTTCCTTATTATAATACAAAGTATGGTTTGTATTAACATGGTATGGCAACTGTATTGCATGCAGTCCAATACAGCCCCTTAAATTGAAAAGAAGAAAAAAGAATTGAAAGAGATAGAGACAGACTGAGAAAACAAGGAAACCCTATGTCTGCCTGAAAGAAAGGGGTGGATCTGCATATTTAGTTCCTGGGTAAACACGTCTGTTGGTGACCAGCAAGTCTGGTTTGCCAAATAAACTGACTGCATTTGTTCAGCTCCAGCCCTTTCACCAAGACACCACATTCCACAGGCAGAGGCCCCATCCCCCATTACACTAGCTGGCCCCTTTCGCTGCCTCACACAAATGCTACGTTTATAGGCTGGTGTGGCCAGAAGTTCACACTCATTGGTTCAAAGGCCCTTTCACAGGCAGAGCAAACATTTTAGTGAATCACATCTGTGCCACCACATACAGTACTCCATAAGTTAACCCGTTCTCGTAGTTGTTCAGGTCCACAAGAAACTAGACCTCAAAAGACAAGGATTACCAACTAAACTATGCACAGACTTGCACGGGGCCCCCCTTGGTAACCCCTCATGGATAATTTGATTTGAAGCCATTAGCTTTGCTCTGTGAAGTGTACAGTGCAAGATATTTAGTTGCTTGCAATATGCAAAGCAGTTATCATTTTATAAAGACACAAATTATTTTACTCACAGCACATTAAGGCTTAGAGAGTTGTACAATAAAAAAACATTTTTGGGGCCCCTTGTAATCAATGCTGCTTTGAGCAAGAAGCTATACCGCTGCATTGAGGTCAAAGCAACTATTAGCTGCTTCTTCTGGGTTAAAAGCCTTGGCTAAAAATACCTTGCATATCTCACATCTTTCAAAGAGCAAGCATCCACTTCACCCCCATGCTAATGGCAGCTGGAGACATCACACAGACCTGATAGGCCTTTATATACGTTCTCATTATAGTGACAGCACAGGGAATCTGATACATTCACAATCAACAAAAAAAACCTTCACTGCTATTAGGACACATCACATCTCATTACATATGAAATGACAGAGGCCACAACGCCTGCAGTCAGATGGGTAAATTACTTCTTTGTCCGGCGTATGGTGGTGGGGCAGAGAGCTTTGGTGGTGGGGGAAATGAGTGACGTTATTCCCAGGGTTTCCTCCATCAGAGAAGTTAGTGTTATGACTATCTCTCTAAATCTGCAGTATCAAATGTTCAAACCATAAGCGCAATTCACAGCTTTCTGTAGAGTCTAATCGATAGGGAGCTATTTCCCTGTTCGGAGCCAAAGGTATCTGTTTCCTCTCAGCTAGCGTTAAGTGTGCAGGGGCATTCCACCTCTGACAGGCCTTTACCCCCCAGGGACCTGGGCTGGGATGATGCAGCCCGTCATGCATCTGGAGCTCATCTCCAGGGGCCAACAAGCCTACATCTCTACTGGACGCCCCAAAAGACAACAGAGACACCTTACAAAACGTATTATTTTTAAATGATTATGATTTAACAAAACAAACACGCAGACTGTCATTGCTGTGGCAGTTATGCAATCAAGCACTCAATCCTAGCCAGTAGCCATTACATTCACTGGTTTAACATGTTATTCATCCTGTGACATAGTACCATATAACTTATTATTTACACTACCTGACTGGTTTGAAAAATCACAACAAAATCACACATTTTTCATTAGCTTAACATAGTAATTGCGTCTTACCACCATGGTAACGTGGACGATGGGCTGATATTAAACCTTACTGCTTATATTTTGAGAATATGAGCAGAGTCAAGGGTGAATTGTATGCATGTGGGCGAAAAAAGTTGTCTTTGGTCTTGGTCTTTTATTTGTGAGTGGATCAGTTTTAAATATGGAAAGGGAGCGATGCTAAAAGAAGTACCAGCTATAGTGCTCTGGTTATAGTTTTCATTATTGCGCAATATATGTTCCATGGAAAATCATGCATTAGTTTCATATATTCTTGATCAATCAAATTCTTTGGCAGGTAAATTATTATAATCATACTATATATTTACATTGTTGACAGCCTCAAGGTACAGAACCCAATTAAATGCTTGCTTTTTATGCTGCAGTTCAGTCCAGACGCAGACATCACTGAAGTATAGTATAAACGATAAGATAAGATAAAACTGTAATGATTCTCACAGGGAAATTGGGTTGTTGCAGCAGCAGGGCATATGATATAGATAACAGAGCAAACAGACTGTATTGAACGTAATACAACAGCAAAAAGAACATTTTGTGAATAGTTAAGCCAACAAATGCAAAGACATATGGGGTTTCCGATTACAGAATTACAGGTAAGCAGATGTTTGCAGAGTGCAAATCTTTTTTAATTTTAATTCAGCACCTATGGTTCACACCTATATTATTGTTTCAACCAAACACACACACGAGTGTTTTTCCATTACGCTAACTACATAAAGCACAAGAAAATCTATTTGATTATATAATTTGCCTTCATATGCTCACTAATCTAAAGTTCACATGCATTACTTGAAGTCTGATTCCAACGTACGAATGACCAACTGAGAACAACTCCACCTACAAATGCACTAGAATCGGTCAGTAAACGTTACTACTTCTTTTTCTTGAACAAATGCTCTGATCCCACATCCTCCCTGCCCTGGAAGTGTGGAACTTCCTCAGGTTTTCTAATCACATTTATTTAGGGCAGGAAAACCTGAGATGTCTTTGTTTGACCAGATGGCTGGCTAATCAAGGCTGGCTCCTCTGGGGGTTGGGGCATCCTAAATCTGCCACAAACATTATTGAACCATGTTCCACATTAATATGCTCATGTTCGTTAGGAAAGAGCCTTGTGATCCGACACTCATGATTATGTAAATTTTCGACAGAGACAGTCCAACTCACTACCTGCTTAACGCAGATGAGACATGGCAAGATTATATTTCTGCTTAAATAATAAAATGCAAAACAAAACAATATCTCCATAATGAAAAGTACCACGATATAGCATGTTTTCTGGTAATTCAGTAAATAAATTGCAGATATAAAAAGAAAATGTTGTATAATTATCTGTGGATTAAAAATGAGTTGTGCTTGTTATTATCGATTTAGACACATAACTGTATCATGATATTTCGATATATATAATTTCATCATATGATTGCACTGAAATGTATTATAATACATTAACCCTACTGTAGACCCTGCTGTTAATAATTCAGTTTGCTATACCACTCTTTAATCATTTACTAACGTGGCTTTTGAAATTATTGACTGCAGTTGACATGGTCCATAGTACTATTCAGAGTGTGATTGTCTATTAACCAGATCTGCTACAGGTCAGAGCCCGATGTGTTTTGTCTGAAATGATTTAAAAAAAAGCCATACAAATGGTGAATCCAGTCATTTTTGTCTAAAAAAGGGTCCAACTACAATCTCTGGCAAAGTTTATGTTGATAGCTTAACACAAACTGATAACAGGATTCAAATACAAAGTCAGAGGTATTTCTCTTTTGTTCTTAACATGAAGCAACATGCTGTATTCAAACGTGATTTCATGCAATGCCATCTAAGCAAGCTAGAGATTTTGTTCAACGGAAAATAAAATTGTAATATGTCCATATCCTTTAACCTACATCTGATCTCCAATACACTGTGTGTGTGTGTGTGTGTGTGTGTGTGTGTGTGTGTGTGTGTGTGTGTGTGTGTGTGTGTGTGTGTAATTACGATTACAAACAGTATTTTTTTTCCCTATATGAATGAAAGTGTGTATACGGCAGTAAAACCCTTAAGGATAACTTGCCATCGGCTTTCACAGATATGCTGAATACAGTTGGTTTCTTGTGATGATTGTGATTCAGGAAGTGGAAGAATGCACAGCCCTGAATGTAGAATGTAAATGTTGGAAGCCGAGCTGTGAACACATCGCTTTCAGTGTAATGTGACGTTTCCTGGGCAGCAGCCAAGACCTTTTTTTCCCCTTCCTTCCTCCTCTACTGGTAGCTCCCTCTTACAAGCACGTGATTACACACAGCTTGTGTTTGAAGACTTGGCAGCCAAACAACCTGGCCACATGCTATTATAAACTACATGGGATTTTGGCAGGCAGCGCAATGACTGTGCAGACTGAAAAGCAGACAGGCTACAGTGAAAGGAAAGCCTCCTGTACCTCTTTCAGCTCCTTCTGGGCTGTGTTTACCCAAGGGCCTTGACACAGTGGCCCAGTTAGCACCTACAAGCCTGGAGCTCAGCCAAAGCCGTGTCAGAAGGCAGCCAAGAAAGCAACCAACAATAGACAACTCTCACTCTTTTCCTCCACACCTCCTCATTTCCTGCCCCTTTCTACAAGGAGCAAAGAGGAAGTCAGAAGCCAAAAGCCGCTTTTACGCTGCCTTTTCGTTGCAGGAGTATCACACTTTTCCACACCATGGTCTTTGTAAACACTACGAGACGGAAAGGGGTGACAGAATGTTCCGCATCTGAGATGACGACAGAGGTAGTCGGAGAGCTACGACAGAGGCGAAACGAGGCGAGGGGCCTCTTTGTGAACGGAGCGAGGAGGGCAGCCGGAACAGACGGTGACGTTTTGAAGACGTGATGCGAGCGACACGCCGCTGGGAGCATTTAACAAGCTGAGAACGTAGATCAGAAGAAGATAAAATGCTGGTTGTTGCTCGCATTTGTACGCATCAACATGTATATGATGCACAGCAACTTTGCTTTGTGTTGTAATGTAAATTTAAATATGCAAGACGAGACAAAATTCACAACTCTGCCCAGGCAGTCATTGCACATCATCTGTGTCTTTCGTGTGATCATTTTGGGGGGAGTGGCTCTAGAGGGTGTCCTGAAAAGATAGGCTGTCAGCATTTCCAACTTTCTCCATAAATGTAGGGATTTTTGGAATAGTTCCGATTGCTACTTTAATTGTAAAAGAGTTGGCAACACAGGGCTTGGTTTTTCTGTTGGGATAATTTTTCAATTCTAGCATGCTCTTGCTGGTTCCTCTAATGTTAAGAACCAAGTTTTAAGTTTCCATCCTGGTATTTCTCTCTGAATTGGCTATGTCGGAGCTTTAGAGGAGCACATGTGCTGCGATGGGGAAACGCCTCCCTGCCGAGTAAATATCCAATGTCCTGGAAGCAGGACGGCTGAGCAGGTAACACCGTCAGTTAAAAAACAGCCGTCTCTTTCTGATGCCTTCCAACAAGCCTATTCTACCGGTGCAGAAAACACAAGAACATAACAAGTGCAGTGGGGACGTTTATTGCAAAAGATTTGCAGCCTTTTTCCGTAGTTGCGGGCTTCCGTCACCTAATCAAAACGCTCGATGCATGCTACACTGCCATCGTGCACACTTTTCAGCACTAACGTAATGTCGAAGTGGGAGATGAAGAGCACATACTCCAAACCTGCATTAAAGTCATATACAGGCCACTGAAGTACAGGTATTATTATTTAAAACAGTGTATGTTTGCAGGTGTATTCATTTAAACAGTAACTTTATGTTTTAAATATGTACATATTTCAAATATGTACATTTACTTTTGAAAATGTTTTCCCCTTTGTATCCTATACCAGTCATCAAGGCTAAGAAGCACTTTTGCATTTTAAAGTGTTACATTTTTAAATATTTATCTAAAAGAAATCTTAGCTCATAAGCAAAATAAAGAAATCAATTTTGAAACCGTAACCCAAGAAACGAGGTACGTTTTAACTGTGGGCTAACTGTATTGTTGCATCCCTAGGTTACACATTTAACATTTTATCATTTAAGATGGATCATCAATATCCCTTGAAACACCAAGTACATGCAATGAATGAACCATGTGAGCAGTGATGCAAAGACAGACATATGACCTATGCGACCATATGGTACATGGTACAAGGACAACAGGACCTCAGCTACTGTGCCAAGGGTTACTGCAACACACAGTAGTCTATATACATGTTTACTGTATATATCGCTATATGCAGTCAGCCTATATAAAACCCAAGGAGACTTTGCTCAATAGTGTCATATGACCTTGGCTCTACTTCCCTGCAGCTGCCAAGGGGGTTGGTGGTCTTTGTTTTTTATGTTTCATTTGGCTATTCCCTTTTCTCTGTTTGCCTTCATTAAAGAGCAGGTGTTGAGATATGCCGAGTGGGAGTGGTTGTAAAGGACGAATGAAACCAGCGATGGTGTGGGGAGGAGGGGGCTTGTGGTTTCACTACCAACTGATCAAATTACAGCAGGAATCAGTAGCTCAGTTTCCATTAGAAGCAAGGAAGTCAATCCTCCAGGGTCGATTTGGGAAAAAAAGTGTGACAACTCTAATGGACATGCATCATTTGCATTTAAATGTGAGAAGTTTTTGCCTTTCAATTCAATTAAATGGAGACGAGCATTGTGGCCCTCAGTGACGATGCGCATGAAGGGTCATCCAAAAAGTAATTTGCATGATGTTGCAGGAGCTTTTACTTCAGCTGAAAAGCAGACACCTCTGACACAAAAGGCAAGAAGGCCTTGTGCTCTTAGCAGGTTCATTTCGCCAAGACAAAACGGGTGTGTTGTAAGGAGCATAACATACGTACTCCTCTCATAAAGACATTTCTGTCACATTCATGTGACTAGTACGAGTAAAGTGGGATCTGAATAGAGGTGTGGAACTATCAGACTGCAAGGGGCCCAACTTTGCGCAAACATGCCTTCAATGCAAATCACTGCACATAGATAATAAAGCCACAAAGGAAGTAAGCATTTCAACATTGCAACAGCTGTGTTTTCCATCTCTCAAAAGGAGGTAGAGGCATGAAATATGGGGGAAGGCCAAATAGAATCTAGCTGAGGATTACAATTGCCACTTGTATATGAATAAAATGAAGACAAGTTAAATCTTATATGTGATTTCTAATGTTGGATATGCAAAATTCACATTTAGAAAACATTTTACTTGAAATGACGTCATTCTTCTATGTTGTGTTGCAAATACGTTGAGACACAGCAGGGTGCCAAATGTAGCAGCAGACTTGTGGATGGCAGAATGAACATGACAGACTACACACTGCCAATTAGTGCTGTGTTTGACCAGTCCATGGTGCGGTCGAGCCAGAGGACTGGACACACCAAGGGAAGCCTCCTCCCGTCTGCCAGAAGCAGATGTGCCCTTTGGGACTCAGACAAAAAAAAAAAAGTGTCTCTGGCTGCATCCGCGGGCCCTCCCATTCAGCTCCTCCCATTCAGCCCCTTTGGCTTTTTTCTTTTACAGCCCCTGCGACACTGAGTGAAATGAATTGAAAGATCACCAATCAGGAGCCGGACTACAACACGGACATGCACCCACCCCCCACCCCCCTGTCTCTTGTTGGGAGCCCCCGGTGGGAATGTTCACTGTTTGAAGAGTTAACTCTTTAATTCCGTCTGGAATGTTTCCTCTGGGTGGGGCAGTTTAGTGTGTTGAACCAGACCACTAACCCCTCTTCTCCTTCCACAGTATCTCCTACCCCCTTCATCTAGCTACTAAATTCAATACCTCTATTTCTGGGCAGGGGAATCAACCACACGTGGCTGTTAAGAGCAGGTCAGCACAAAATGAAGCTCAGGCTACACCAGCACGCGTACACTTTACACTCCAATTTAGAGCAATCTGAAACTGTTATTTGCATGTGAAAAAAATCCCACCCACACTACATTGTAATAGATGTTTGCCATCCACACTGATGTACCAAAAAAAAAAAAAAATGTGGGCATGTTCAGGTCGTGTGAGCCAGCAGTGTACAACAAATTGACATTGAAAAAGTAGTAAGCATTGCATAACTACAATGTGATGTTGAGATTTTCATTATCTGCATTAATATTTGGTGGCAGCTCACAGACCAGGCTATTTGGATGAACAAAATGGTACTACTTCACTGTTGACCTCTTTTACAGCAGAAAATTCAAATTAAGTTAAATGTTCCAACACCGCCTATATGCCAATCCTTCTGGAAATGCTAAATATAATTAAGCATCACTAATTGTGGGGTTGAAGGCCCCTATTAGGACACAAATCCAACCATGGCCATACCAGTCTGGCTACATTAAGCACAAAGTAGCATCAATCAGGAAATGCCATAAAAAAAAAGGTAATCTAGAGTTAAAAGTCAAGTCGGCGCCATCCAACCCAACCAGCCAGAGCCGGCTGTCAAAGCAAGGTTTACACAGCATTGAACTACAAACATAAACGGAAAAGTCCCAAAGCAATGCACCATATAAACTAATGTGTAAAGACTACACCTCGGTTCAAAATGCTACCAACACACAGAAAACAGAAAGACATGCAAATGTAAAATAATTCATGGCATACAGTGCTTTTTATTTATGAAACCTGAATTTACCAGGTGGATTAATTAAAGCACATTTTGTTATATTAACGAAAGTGCTTGAGGCACAAATCTGAATGCAACGCATCAATAAAATGTGCATTAAAAAAAACATTTTAGCAAACAATACATAGTAATTTAATTTTCTAGATTAAACTCAGATGACAAAGAACCTGGTGAAGAATGAAAAAGATTCACATCCACAAAAAGAAATGAAGAAGTAAAACTGAAAATAGCAGTTAATACACACAAAAAGAAAATTAGGTAATTTATTCATGCTCAATTAAGATTTAAATATTTCTTGACACACAAGGTCAAAGAAAAATTCATCATTTACACCCTAAACAATATCTGATGTACTGACTTATTTTCAAGATATTAATTTGAGTTGGTCCATTACGCTACTTAAATATTATTTTACTTCTTCTATTTCTGGGCAGTTTGAACAAAGCAGAAATAAGCAGTCAGGGTGGAGGTTTTCAATTCCTCAATCAGAATTACCTCAATTTGCAAGTGGTTTGTACAAATAGGGGTCAGAAGGTAACGCCTGCCTTAATACATCAGCCTAACAGGAAGTACAGTAAACAGAATAAGACTAAGTACAGCATTTAAAACCCACCAACAGTTGTGGCATTTAAGACACCAACATAACATCCAGAAAGCAGAAATTAGATCAGGTTGCATGAACATCAGGCAGTGAGGCACCTGGGCTCCCACTGTGACACTACTGAGAGACATGGTGATACTGTTGAACGTTTTTGTTTTCTCACACATCCAGTGGCCTACCCAACAACACTGCAGCGGGTGGGCCGATTCACCAGGGCAGATTTGTTCCACATTCCACTGTCAAAATGAAAACTCGATTCCATCTGCTAAATACAATGTCCTCCTCATTTATCATAAATGAACCATAAACGAGGCCAAACATTCCTGCCTCTAAAAGCTCACACACAATCCGTATTGATCTGTGCGCTGCAGCCGCGCAGCTCCCCACTTCCTGGCTGATGTGTTGCTGGGGCGACAGCTAAATTATGCAACAGCGCTGGCTTTACAGACAGGCTTCAGTGCTCGAGCAACAGAAGCGGGACTCAAGGGTGGCAAATGATGGCAGGGATCGGCGGTAACAGATGCCCCCCTCAGAAACCAGATTTAGATTGCTGTGGTTTGTTTGCCTTTGTTGGCCCCCATTTTTCTTATGTCAAATGTATCCCTCAACCAAGTTGTAGACGTGCTGTCCCTTCTTCTGCCTTTTTCATCAACCATGGCAAATGAGAGCACAGCTTTTGCACTGATTTACTTTAGTCAATTATGAAACAACAATGTTTTCCATCGTATCCTGTCCACAGCAGCATTTTCTCATTAAAAACCTGAAAAAGAGAACCAGATCATGCAACATATCTGTAATATAATTTTCCTCATTGCATCATGGGATATCAATTACACAAGGGCGCCAATGCAATAGCCCATTTAGAAATAATTCAGATGTGGCCACCAATTTGTTGACTTGATGTTTCGTTTCAAGCCCGTTAAGCACTCCATAAACTTATTATTCAGCCCTGTGATGCGATGAGAGAACTACTCATATCGGTTTCTATATCTTCTGGCCTTGTCATCACTCCCCCTCTGTGATCACAGCAATTCAAATGTAGGCATGCTCCGCACACTGCCTCCACTTTGTCTCATTTGTCAGGAGACAGTGGCACAGAAAGAAACGGCACGTGAACTTAAAATGTGTAAACGTGTGGCAAGAATGCCGCTGCTTTCTCACACTACGTGTAGCGTACCCCAAGACATGTCTCAGTTACAGCATCCAGCCAAGCAAGCGCTGTCACCATCAATATAGTGGGACACAAGATCCGCAATCTGTGTTCCGCAGGCATGATTAAAACTATTAATCACAGAGGGATTATCGCAGTGGAGGGGTCTATGCACGTGTGTGTGAGCAGGAGGGGTGGGGGGTGGGGGGGTGGATTACAGGGGTCATGCAGCCCCTGTCCCACTGCGGCTGAGGCCAAAGTGCTGAGGCTGGCCGGCTGCCTTCCCTGGCTCGCTCTCTCCACGCGACGCCTTTGTCCATCCCCTTGTTTGACAATTATTTACTCTGCTGTTTAGGACAGGGCTGAGGTCACCACACATACATCACTGACATGAAAACACTGGCTACCCATGTCTGTCCACCCCCATCTGACCTGTATAGGCCGTCTCCACTCATACACTTAGGAGTACAGAACCACAAGACAGACAAATCAAATGGTTGTCTGTCAAGTGTTGTTGTTGGAAAACGTGGATACAACTAAACATGACCTTGTTACTATAGGGATACGCACTGGTTGTTTGTTCTCATGTTGCATTCATGTTTCACAAGCAGCTACATCTTCAAATGTTGATGCACTAGCGAATGGACATTTTCCTATTATCCTGTTCGTCTCTCTGTTAGCTGCTCTGGATGAAATCAGGAACCAAACTCTTTATATATGGTCTGCTATAGCTTGATTGCATGGCAGTGAGATTGTGGCCACAGCATTCATAGGCAGGGTGCTTTGAGTAAAAGCCTCCACCTAATGTGACTAGCTACATGAAATGTAAATGTTAATGTAATTGGTCTTCCAAACATTTGCTTCTTCTAGCTAGCCATCCCATCTCACCTCTTGTGACTGCTTTTAGAAGATAATAAATTAGCTCCTCCCTATATTATTATAGGGGGGGGGGGGGGGGTCGGTATTTGCGGCATCTGCCAGGCTTGTCTCTGGCCTCTCAAAGACAATGACATCAAAAAAAAAAAACAGTTCCCCTGCCTCCACTGTCCCCCTCCCCCTACAGCGGTGCAACCTGAAACTGCCTGACGAGATGAGCCGTCATTAAATACTGCAGAGCTGACATAATGACAGGAAAGATAAAAGAGAGGAAACAAAAAAAAAAGCCAGACCAATTCTCGTCCCATAATGCCTCCCCCAACCCCCAGGCTGAGCCCGCCTCTCCTAATAAAAGACACCGAGCCACAGATAGGGCACTGGTCAGCTATAACTTTGCTGCTGTGATCTTCTGTTCCAACAATGTTCACACAAAGCCTGGCCATCTCGCAGTATAATTCTACTCTTTCTGGCACCTGGGAAAACAATAAGCAGCCTAAACAATGCAATGAAACTCCATTTCATACAATAATCATATTCGAGGTATGTTTTTAAATCATCTCCAGCAGTTCCATGCAAGGACAGACCCTCTAGTTGATATACAATGATGATTTAAATACGACTACTTCTGCTCCTCCTCCCACTTCTATACTACTGCCTTCCCTAAATTTGGGAATGTGGTCTCGAGAGGCACCATTCAAAGACATTTGCCTTTAAATAGACAGTAATAAAATCCAGTCACATGATAGTCCAGCACCCGCAGCTCACTAATCAAGCTCAGATATGTCTCCTGACACTGCCCACTCTTGTGCAACTAAAGCTTTTTATATCACCCACATGCTGCTGAGCTCTCTTCAACCTGCTATGTCCCAAGCTATGATGCTAAACCACATGTAGCTCGGCTTGGTTCCCAGTTGGCATTCCAGCGTTTTGTAACACTGTGCTGAGGCAATATTTACCTTCAAGGGAAAGTGCACTTGGCACACAGCCGAAACTCTTAGGTTAGGGGGGGCGGGGGTGTGACAGGTTGCTACTGTGTACTACATCCAAACTTCCCTCCCACCCAAAATCCTCGTACTGACCCGGCCAACCACCCACAGCCTCGCAGCAGCAGTCCTGCCCTGGCTGACTCCGCTACCTGGATCAGAGCCAAACCAGAGCCTGCGTAAAACGCCAAGAGGGACAGAGAACAAGAGAGACACACACATACACAGAATGTGAGCGCAGAGGGAGAAAACTAGTGAGTGTGAACACACTGCGCCCCAGCCTGGCCCTCTGCCAGCACTCACTTAGGAGGATTTTTTAGCCACAAAAGCCAATGGGCGGTCAACCATCCGCAGAGATTTGAATTGTCTCACAAATATACAGCTGGAGAGGTTTGTCCTACAATCTAGATTAAGCAGTCAGCAGGGGGCTGGACTGAGAAATCACCAAATTACTCAACAGGAGGTGACCAGTGAAAGGGCCAAACGCCAAGTGAAGTTTCACCTTACGTTACATGTGATAGCTTGACCACAGGATCATTTGTGTTTATTCACGGGATCAATTTGCGTCACCTGCGCTAGACGCACTGAAGATGCGGGATTGTGGGGGGGAGGGGTGTTTCCTCCATGAAGACACCGACACTATTTCATCAGTCATGGCTGAAATAACCACTATTGCTGCTTTGTACATTTGTGGAAGTTCCAGATACCCCGGGAAACCAAACACCTCCGCCTGAGTTCATAACATCACCCAGGGGTGCTTGTATTCACTGTGAATAGCAAGTCACACATTGCCTAGATTACTACAGCGGTATGAACCAAAAAAAAAACTATTTTGCTGTGATGTAAATGCAATAAACGGATAAAGTTTGGATCAATTGGATGTAGGCTATGCCAACACTGTATCGTCTCCATCAACACTTAAAATAACCTTGTCTAGGCATAAATAAGGCAGTGACCTTGTTGCTTGTACCATAGACAGTCTCTGGTATATACATAGTTTTGTTTGGTCTCTGTACTAATGTGAGGTTCTATTGTAGATCTCTGGAAGACCACAGCTCGCGTCTTCATTTCTGATTCAGTGACGACAGAAGGAAAATCTCAACGCTGATTGGATTTCATGCCATAGCGTCAAACACATTTCTCGCTTGAGTTGAAATATTTCAACTAATGCGAATTTCACACAGGATTGGCAGATGGAAATCTTCAGATGTAATGTCCAAAAATAATTCTCAATAGAGCAATACAGCTTTATATATGCGAGAAGAAGCCAGCTTTGGTTTGAGGGACAATGTTCGGAAGACATAACGGGAATTGAAGTAGCAAGGATGAAATAGTGTGTCTCGGAGCCAAAGCAGGGCACTAACCTGTCTGAAGTGATCATCAAAGCCCCAGTCGGCCTGACCGTTAGGAGAGGTAGCAGAGTGAGGCCCCGCAGGAGACAGGCCTTCATCGGGTTCCTGCTTGACTCTGATTGGTGGGGATGCAGCCCTCTGGGGGGCTGTCGCAGAGTAACTGCCAAACGGACGGGCTGGGATGCGGGATGCACTCTGCTGCAAAGCGAGGGTCTGCTTACGGAGGAACTCCAGACCACTGGCACTTCCTTCATCCTCATCACTGCCCTCGTCCCCCTCCATCATCTCATTGTCGTCATCCTCATCCCCAGAATCTCGGCCTCTGTCCTCATCATCCTCTCTTTCAGAGTCCACACTGCTCTGATTGGAGACCCTGGGAAGCAACCCACCACCAGGCATCCCTCCAGCCAGGCTTTTGCCCATGAAGCTGGCACCAGAAGCCCGGGCAGCTGCCAGGATGGCCTGCTGGGCAGCAACCTGCTGAGCATACATGATGTGGGCCTCTCGCAGCTTCCTCTCCTTGCGCTCCATTTCCAGTCGAGCCTGCTGCTGGCGCTGGAGCTGCTCCATAACTGCCTCCAATTTCATCCCCCCTGTAGAGGTGCTCTGAGGAAAGGCCACACCAGGCTCCTGAGACATGCTGGGCTGTGAGAGGAAGAGAAGGAGTCATGGATGGCACACTGGAATCTAATTAGCCATTTATCTCATTATACAGGATGAAATGTGTAAGGCACATACATTCTCAAATATACACTTGAAAAGAGGAACATTTGTACATAACACAATACCATGGATAATCCATCCATACCATTTACACCAGGATAATGTCGTAAAATTGTAACTCTCGGTCAGCTCAGCCAATGTTTGAAGCCGAGTGCCACTGATTAAATAGTTGAAAAATCTTCAGCATCACAGCAACAAATCTGACTATATTTGCAAATATAAATAAATAAAATGTGTATTCTCCCTAGTTGCTTAGGCTCTCAGTGATTAACAGAGGAATTCAAAGTGTGTCAAAGTAGAAACAATGAAGCAGGTTAATTCATTAACCCGGTCTGCAATGTAACCAGATGCAGTACAAAGTAGCCAAGAAAAAGGACAAAACAATCCTGAAGTAGACGTTTAAAGGTTTTAGGGAGAGCACATAGATATGACAGCTTAACTTGTATACGTTGACATCATGGCAGCCCACATATTTGGTAATATCACCAGAGGAAGTATTAAAATGATACGTTTAAATCATATTACAGAGGTTTAAACGCTTTTTTAAAAGCAAGCGGTGAAGAATTGGTCCCGAATATCTGAGCAATGACAGTAAAACGGTCGTTTATATAAAAGGTAAGTTAGCTTTCAAACTACCCAGCTAGCCCGAGAGGGCGATGAGCTGCTTCCAAATAGCCCCCAGCAGAAACTTCAGCGTTAAATGAAAAGCAGGGTAAACTGCACTCAACATCTCAATGAGGCAAACTACCACCCAGGAGTTCACTTACAACTGCTGGTGAAACGTTTAGCTCACGTTAGCTGCCACATCCTCAGAATACGTTGGATAAGGTATAAGACATAGGGTTATCGTAACGTTACAAACAAGCGAAACTAGCATATTAACTAAGCGTTTTTTTGTAAAGATGCATTGCAGTGTAGTCGTAAAGCGTAGCGTTAAAAAAGAAGTAAAAGCAACCTACCATAAGGTCAAATTAGCTCTGAAAGTTTCCCCCCTTCTTTTTCCTTTGGGAAAATGACACGTAAAGCTAACGTTAGCTAACTCTTTTCCCGTAAATTAGCCGTTCAAACTGCGTCCGTCGGAAGGTTTGTGTTTTTTTTTTTTTTCGTGTGGCCCCGTCAGAGATCACAGAGATGCAAAGGGACGCCGAGCATTACCACGACTCACCATTTGTGCCTTACTACTGCCGGAGTTGTCCACCATCCCTCCTTCCGTGGCTTTATCGCTCCTTCCCTCGTTCGTGGCACTCGTTCAAACACTTGTAAACACACACACGCGCGCGCGCACGGGGCCAGCGATAGTGTGCATGCACCGTAGATATCGACCGATCCGCCAGCAGCAAGGCTGCCGTATGCTCGTCTCTTCTGTGGCGACCTCTCCAAATCTACCTGTGTTTCTGTCTGTTTCCCCCCCACCAGTGACTTTCCTTATTTCCTTCTTTAATAGAAAAGGGGACCGACTGGAGAATGGCCCGATCTCATTTCTCGGAGAGCGCTGAGGTAACTCCCTTCAGTCGTTTTTTTTTTTTTTTCCTTCCTCCCCTTCAATTGACACCCCCTGCATGGCGCACAACAGCATTAGGCCCGCCCAGCTCCAGCAACAAGTCTCACGGCCTTTTCACTTCCAATACACTCTTATTCAGCCGGTTTACCTAGTTTATTCATATGTTTCTTTATATGTATAATATAGCACCCAGGAGGCTGAAACACCAGGGGTAGTTTTGTATGTGCGCTAATAGTAGCGTCATTTAATTCAACTATATACACGTTTCAAAACGTTCAAATGTCTCTGAATACTAAATAACATGTGATTATGATGCAGATTATGATTTAAATGAAATTAAAGAAAAACTAATTGGATTGGGCCTCATATAGTGATTATATTGCATTGAGAAAGCAGTATAGCTCCATGCTGCCCCCTTGTGGAACCACCGACTACCACGTGCATGCTGTTTAATGCTTATCAACCACCACGCATTCAGTATAACTCGTTTAGATCCATAAATAAATAAAAAAAGCTTCATTGGTATACTTACTGCCTCATTACACAATCACTACCAGAGATTATTCTCAATCATTATAATCACATTCATACGGCTGAAAGTGTATTTAACATTTTTTATTGTAATAATGTAAACCAATAAACAGTACAATCAAATAAAAAAAAGATTAGTGTTTACTGTCATAAAATAACTAATTCAGTTATTGCATTTAGCAATGTCACAATGTCATACAATAAGCAGATTGTCCCAATCGTTGCATAGTACAGGTGAGTCAAGTGTACTTGCTACTGACCACTGGTGATAAGTGCAAAATTTGTGTAGGTAAAAACACGGTGCAGAGCCAGGGCCGTGGTCAACGCACTTTAAATTCAGCTGTTACATTTAAAGCAGTTGCCTCGTGCTCGTATCGAGTGACTCACACTTAGTGTTATAGCTAAAACAGCTTTTATTTTCTAAATCACCCAAAACAGACAAACAACGGAGTGCCGTGAGGAGAAACTCATGTTAGTAATAACATTTACAACAGAATCCACTTCATCAATTTGTAAATTGATCCCAACTCTGCAAAGTACATTAAAGGTCCCGACGCAAAATGCCACATTCTTTCCAGTCCTTAAATGATTTATGTTGGTCAAGTGGTCTGCAATACCATTCATTTATGTGAATGAGAGTTATGCCAACATCACAGCATGAGAAATAGCAGTTTGGCCTGCAGGTAAGTAACGCAGTTATCCTGACTTAACACTTCTATGCACTTAAACAGTTCTTCAAACTCACTGTTTTTTATTTTACAAATGCGTGCGAGAAGCAAATTACTTGATCCGGCTCCGTCACTTGCTCCGATATTGAACATTTTTTTGTTAATGCACATTTCAAAAAAATAATCAGCAACAATGAAAAGTAAAAATATGACCCAGACTGTAACATGAGTTAGCCCATACATGTTTTTCAGTGAGAAAAAAGAGGATTTCCATCTATCCAGATCTGTTGTGTAGGAAACGGCAACATACACAACGTAACACAACGTAACACAAGCAGAAAATAATACACACACATAGTTTAAATTGATGCATGTATATATGGGTAACAAATAACAAGTGTAGACAGATACCTCAGTCATTATGCAAATATGGTTTACTTTTTTTAAACCTGTAACTACTTTTAGAGTCCCCGACCAATCTACGAATAAATAAATAAATAAAATGTTAAAAATGTAAATGTAAATGTAAATCTTTTGTCTTGCTTTCAATATTTTTGTAACAGCTGGGGTTTCCTGTATACGTGGGAGCTATCGGTTTCTGGGGTTAAACTTATTCATACAATACAGAGATTGTAATTCAAATTGGTTATCTATCAAAGCACTTAAATAACACATAGGCTTACATGTTGTGCCATACACATTAGTGTATGTTCAACGTTTATATTTGGTAAAATAAGTTTGACTCTTCCTGCTTCATATATTTAAAAAAACTAAACATAACATATAATTTAAGTTGTTCTTTTTGCTTGACTCGCTTATAGTATTCCACAATGGCGACCATGAAACATAAGTCTTGTGTAATTATTGAGGACAGATACAGTGTAGAAAAAAAAAAAAAACATCCAGTCAATGCAACAACAGTTAGGGAATGTTAATGATCATGGGAGGTGCCATCATATAGCATTAGTTGATAACTGGAAAACTCCAATTGGCTTGTCGTGCTTCAGTAGGTGGCGGACTTGTTCGCCAGAGTGGAAAAGACAGTACCCTTCTCCCCACTGGGCCAACGAGGACCCACAATGTTAATTACTCTGCGACTCTATCTAGAGCTCAGGCATGGTTAGCATTTCATGAAGTTCAATAAAAAGAAACATTTAAAATTGGTCAAGCTTTGGAGTCACAGTGAATAAGGCTTGTTCTTATGTCCCTCTGCGTTTCAATGTGAGTTGAGTGATCTCGGTGCACGTAGTCCTGCATGGACAGGGGTTTGGCTTCAGAGCAGGAAGTCCTCAGGCAGCGCAGCAGTGGAGCTGGGTTAGAAAGAGGGCCTCAGGCACCAGTGACTAAAGTCAGGGACAGGAACTGGTGCCAAGCCTTTGTAAGGTCCGAGTCCCGGCACCGGCATCACTGCACGGAGCAGGACGGGCCCTCGGAACAGCAGCACACAGAGGAGCCCATGGATTTGGGCGGAATCAGGTCCAGGTCCTCGTCATCGGGGATCTCATCCAGACGGTAGCCGTCCTGAAGCAGCTGCCTGCTTAAATCAGGATGGACCTGTAGAGCAAAGAGGAAGACATCGCTATAACACACACAGACACCAGAGTAAGGTCCCGGTATGGCACGCCTGCCGTGCAATCCTCTCTTGCGCCGTGCATTTGTGTTTTCTAGCATGTTTAGGAGTACATTAAAAGTGAAAACATTTTGTAACTTTTCAGAGCCAGGCCCAGTCGTCAATGTCAAACTTGGACCAGGCAGCCAATCAAATCGAGCAAGAGGTAGGCGTTACGACTTAACCAATGGAATGGAAACGGCAAAATGCCAACCAAAGGTTGATATTATTTATTATTATAAAACATCAGTGGGTAGCACTGTCGCCTCATAGCAAGAGGGTCCGGGTTCGATTCCCGGGTCGGGTTCGGGTTCCTTCTGTGTGGAGTTTGCATGTTCTCCCTGTGTAAGCGTGGGTTCTCTCCGGGTTCTCCGGCTTCCTCCCACAGTCCAAAGACATGCAGGATGGGGATAGGTTAATTGATGACTCCAAATTGCCCGTACGTGTGAACGTGAGAGTGAATGGTTGTCTGTCTCTACATGTCGGCCCGTGACCCTGAATACAGGATAAAGCTGTAGATGATCGATGGATAAAACCTCAGACTTGCAACAGCAAGAGCTCAACCTCTCCTTGAATCCACATTTGATCACCTGGTTGCACCCACAGCCCCGCTCCACCAGCTGTTTGGCCCGATGCGCAAAGGGCGTTTATGAAGCGGCCACACCTTGGTTTGATCAGGGCCCAAGTTGGCTAGACCTGGAGCACATCTCACTCATGTAGTCTGTGGTTACATAGACCTTTTCATCCCCCATAATTACATGTGTCTTTTTTTAATGGCCTTCCCTGTACAACCAAGTTAATCAGGTTAGGTTATGTATGAATAACAATACATGTTATTCTCATATTTGTATTATGAGCTCACCTAATATGTTCTAAGGCACTTCGACATTTAAAGGTTCTCTATACAGGATTCAGCGCATTCATATTACAGCAAACAACTCTTTGATTTGAAAAGACAGAGTGGTGTAATGAAATCACCCTCCCTCTGTGTGTGTTATAATCTGAGCTTCGCTGTGCTTTGTTTACACAGCTGTCTAGTCCATGTTAGCTTAGTTTTATATCACTTTGAGACAAACCTGTTCCTTTTAACCCCTTGCCTATTTACTTTTTGCCAGATGTAACTAAACTGGTGGTGCAACTATCCTACAGAAACCCTCAAATAATCGACCACTTTTTTATCATGCAGAAACTATGTGCTGAGAAGCCAAAGCGATGTGTTAGTGAAGGATGTCACAGAAGTGACAAGATGGACAAAAAGGAAATAATAAAGCCTAATTTTACAATACAAATTAGTTTGGAACATATATTACAGATTCCTGCACCCCTACACATAGTCGAGCAGCGAGTTAGACTGTGTGGTAACTGAGAAAAAGAAAGGTGAAACTCACCTCAGCTGAAGAGTAACCTGAGGAATGCTGCTCAAAATCGATCTCTTCATCACTGTAAGGACGAGTAGGACAGGTTCTGTCATTCTGATGTTAACAACCGTGTTTGTCTCCGTGTGTGTGTGTGTGCATCTGGAAATGTCTACGTGACAAGATTTTATGGCTACAATGTAAAAATGTCTGCTGTTACCACTAAGAAGAGATTTTTCACATACAGCCATCATCTCTACACCTGGTGCAAGTTTACCTGTCTGAGTCCAGTGCAACCAAAGTGTCCTCAGCGTGCTGACTCAAAGCGGCATAGCCCTTGTTATACTTCACCGTCCTAAAAGGAAAAACCAGAAACTGTGAAAAAAGCATCTCCTCACATCTCAAACAGCAGCTGGTTCTTTCCTCATCATTTCTCCTCTGCTCACCTCTTAGCTCCTTGCCTGGGCTGATGCATCACTGGAGGTCCCGGTGACAGGGCTTTCTTCTTTAGTGCTTTCCTTGCCATCTCCCTGTGTTTCTCTAGGAATGACAAACATTGTTTGTGCCGACTTGGACTGACTGATGAAGTCAAAGCAATGGTCACACAAGTCATTTCTGCTAATAATGCCACATCTTGAAAAAAACAACTCAGTGCAGGACCTGAGATTTCTGAAGCTTCCTACACACACACTCTCAGCAAGTGTTAAGTTTTTGAGAAGGACTGATATCCCTTATGATAATCACACCGCTAGAATAAAATCAATAAATGTTACTTTTTTCAGTGTGCAGATTCAACACAGTTAAAAGAATTATCAAGACAAAAGAAAAACATAAAATATCATTACCTTAATGACAAAAATAAATAATAAACTGGATTTGATTTGCTTATTCTAATGGCTTACATCAGTTGAGTTTAGCATATGGGTAATATGCTAGTATTCTTTTTTCATTACTCGCTGTCCATTTTCATGATACAAACAGGCTGTGTAACTAGAAGCTTTGTAGAAGCTTGTTGTTATTTTAAGACTTAAACACTTAAGCTTTGTGCATCTCTACACCTGCTGGTATGTGTGTGCATGTCTGTCCTACCATTTGCCCTCTACCAGGGATATTACAGTTTGCAATTGTGGGTGTTTTCACAGGTGCATTCTGGGTGCAGGTGATTGGTAAATGAGTGTGGTAGCATGCATGCACACAGGTTTTTACTTTTGAATAATGTCACTATTGTGGATAAGCTTGTGTAGTTATTTGCAAAAAGAGTGTTTTAGGTTTTCAAATTTGGTGTAAAGCACACTGTGCTTATGGTTTAGCATACCTGGTCAATAGAGATGCTACATATAGATAAGTTAGTCTTCAATAATTGTGCCACAAATACCATGTTCTGTGTTTTGGCAATTGCAAAGAAACTATAACAGGTCAAAGCAGCTCTCTTTAACCCTTCCCACTACCATCACTTAACCGTGCAAAAAAACCCACCATCAGCTCTTGTCTATGTGGAAATCCTCCTTGTCAATGACATCTGACTTTAGCCAGGAATGTGCAGCTACAGAAAGTCTTTTTTTTTGTAGATGCCAAATAAATATCGGAATTTGATGCGCCAGTCAAGAGTTCAAACTGCCGAAATGTTTGTAAACCCCTTTAGGAAACGATTATGAAAAGACTCCTGAAATACAGACAGGCATAATAATGGCATTGTTTATGATGATTTGAGAAAACGCTTACGTAGTTTGTGGTGGATTGCTGGAGCTCGAGACATAATGTAAGGTCCTCTTTTCTCCACAGGCCTGATCCCTCCATCAGAGGTCTTCGGTCTTGTTCCATTACTGGGCCCCTACAGTTGGAGCAATTAAGGATGATCTGTAGTTCATATTCATGTACGGTTACAAGTAAATGACAAGACAATAATTAAACGACAACCAATTCCAATGCGATTCAAATACATGCTTCAACAAACAAATGCATGTCTTTTGTAAGTAATTTTTATCCATTTCTAAATAATCTAAAGTCTGGCTCCAGTTGTATACCCCAACCCTCACCTGACAGACTTTTATTTAATTGAAAATTCCCCAGCAGCCCCTTCGGTTTACAAGAACAGACTGTTAATTGTACGTGTTCATCGGCTCATTAGTCATGTCACTCGTAATAATTTACAGTCAAACTTAGCAATGTCTAACGAAAGAGCCCTTAACGTTACCATCTCGACACTCATTTTCTAAGAATGGCTCATTTAAATAACTGTCAAAACATCCCAGGCTAAGCTAGTCCGCTAGCCTCCCAGTTTCTATTTACAAGCTAGCGTTAGCCGGGCTAGCTTTAGCTGACATTACCGACAAAACTTGTGGCTCCGGCTGCGCTTCCAGCAGGGTGTCCTTCTCTGGCTCCTCCATGATGTCGTTCATCATCTTGGCGTTAGTTGTCACAACTCACACCACAACACAGCCATGATGACAAGTGTCCAACCGGCGCAAGACTTTGTTGTTTTCTTCAGGAGCAGTAAGAACTTCTGGTAGTTAGCTGTGCTATTATGCTAGGTGACGTTTCATACCACTTCCGGAAAAAAAAAAATACAAAATAAAACCCAATGTCCGTAACATGTTTTTAATACATACGTTAATGTTAAGACGCGAACGAAATGTTATTACAACAAGAAAAGTGGAGTCAAGTAACAGGAAACGATTCAAATGTCATTATTAGACAAGATAAAAAAAAAAACAATTAAACACTATGTTGACTGGTGCTTCCGTTTTCCACAGTAGAAGACCTGTATTTTCAAAAGTAGTGCAATTACTAGCCTATGGTTCATATTGCTTGTTATAAAATGAAACACCCAGATTTCCTTAGATTACAACCGTCCTGTAGCCATCTGGTTATAAGAGAGCTTAAAAATGACAAAACACAAAAACATGACTGTCTCCTTGAGAAACGTATCACCCTTTGCAATGTTAAGCTAAATAAAAATATTTATATTATATATATTTGCTCTTTACAGGGTTTAACTAGATAACATAAGCACTGACCAAAATCTACAGCAACTGGTTGACATTTGGGTCTTCATAGGTGAACCATTTATTAAACAGTGATAGTACTCATTACAATGGAGGGAAATTAGTTGTGCTTTTGTTTAGTCTTTGACCCACCTGCACACGCAGACCTTTCTTGTGACGGATATTAACTTGTCAAAAATGTGTGACCAAACACTGACGATGACCCCACGAAGCAGGAAGAGCAGGAAACTCCTAAATGGAATGCAGCCAAAATGAATGAGATCTACACCTGTGCCTTTCCTGCTGTGTCAGAAACATCCGCCGTTCAAAAGAAAACATAATACACATTCCTCAATTATAGGGTTCTCTTTATTAGGTCCACCATTTGTACACAACAGGACAGCATGGATTTAATCAACAATATAGACATATTTGACAGGAGAGAATCAGGAGAGCTCATCTCTTTATACTTCCGACCTGAGAAAAGAGGAAGAAAAGATATTTTCAGTTGCAAGCACGTAATATGCATTGTAATTCATGTCTGCTGTACATTTATAGAGCAGGTCAGCAGGGTTTGAGGCAGCGTTGGACAGCAAAAGTTCACATCAATATACCAAGTAACATGCAGTAGTAGAATTATTGTGTTTTTTTTATTGCAATAAAATCCTTTATCACCCTATATATGTCGTAAAGTGCAGTCTCACCTTGACAGTCTATAACTTGTCAATGCCCAGCTCTTCCGGTGTTGAGATGCCAAGTTCTGACAGGGTGGGCTTCAGCTCTTGAATCAGGTAGGGATAGATGTCTTTGTGGGGGCCAGCTTTGTCCTGCATAAAACAACAAATAAGCATTTTATCATTTGACAATACTTAAAAACTTAGTTGCAAAAAATATATTATTGGGGATGTTAACGGAATATAGCATTAGTATGTTATTTTTTTTACTGTCATATATAAATAAAAAAGTAATATTGTATCTTTTTACCCTAACATTAGGGTGAATTTTTATTTGAGCTTCATTTCTGATGAAGCTGTTGGGTCTTTTTTTCTTTTCAAGTAACGTGAACCTATGAAGGGATGGTCACTCACCTTAACGGCCTCAAGGATGCGGATGGCACTGGCCAAATCATTCAGTCTCCGGCAAGCCCTCAGTGCCGAATCCAGGATCTTGGCCTCGGGTACCAGGTCATACCCAATCAGGGTGTTCATGCCTTTAATTAATAAAAAAAGCTGCATTACTTCTAAGAATCAGCTATAATAAGAGAAGATGCAAACAATAGAAGAGCGAGAAACCATTAAAACGTACAATATTCAGGGCATCAGTACCCACCACTGTTAGACAACGTTTAAACAAGGGACATAGAGCCGAGGACACATAATCAGATTATTAAAAGTACAAATTGTCAACAAAGTCACCTTTCCTCAGTTCCCAGGCGTCAATGTCAGGCTTGCTGAAGTACGTGACCCAACGGGCATCAAACTCCTCATCTGACTCCACCTTGCCATGGGAGTAACATCTGGACGCCAATGGAGCTGCAAAACATATGGCAGGCAGACATAAAGATTCCTTCAATGTTTTAAAATGTGAGTGACAACACAACACAGGAGTTTCATGAACTCACAATAACTACACATAATGTATAAGTGAATAAATAAATGCCTTTCCTACAGAACCTGCCCTGAATTGTTTAAGGATCCAAACACAAGCAGCAATACAAGAATTTTGCATATCTAAACGACAAACATTTTGGTCACATTGAATGAAAGAGTAAAGCTGGCAAAACAGAACATACAATGTATTCAAAAAAGCTTTTAAGTCATTATGTACATTGTTTCCATATGGCTGTCGTGAGCAAGGCAACATTTAACAGAGACAATTTGGCATGGATGACAAAAACATGCGATAACTTTTTAAAACTTAAAAACTACACAATATTGCAGAGCCCTTATTCAGACACGCAGTATGACATTTTTAAACTTAAGTGCACAGTTCTCTTTCAAAACTCAAATAAAGCACTTGAGTAAACTCAATTAAAACATTTTCAGCTGCATTGCATTGACCAGTTGGCGCTGTGGGCCCACGAAGCCCATTTAGAAGTTGTATTTAATAGCTGGTTTCAGTTTCTTTAAATACACTCAGAGATGAGTCTCGCTGCTACTGTAATACATTTATGTTAAACAACTTTAACTTCAAACCCACACATAATATGTAAATACATAAAGGCCTATTTTTTTTCAACCATAATTTATCTCGCACAACAACAATGTAATAGACGTTACTTTTTCCCTTCTGTATAGCAAGTGAATTCCCATCTAATTTCCTGAACCCACCGCATTGACACTAAACATTAAACTGACATGAATATCATCTTATTAGAATAAAAAAATGTACATATGTTATGTAATTATAATGTTATATATAAACTTTCCTGGAAGTAACAAAAGTGTATTGCAACTTCAGCTGTAGCCTGAATAGAAGCCCGTATAACCTTACAGTAAGTAACCAATGACGACCTGGCTGAGGGAGTTCAGATCAGGACAGCTCATATGGGACAGTGTTAGCATCAGAACAGGTCGCAAGGTAATCATTCATTGTCAACTGTTAACACATTTAAATACATAAGCGAGCTGTATGCTAAATAAAGCATATCGTCCGAGTAGACGTTACAACGTGTAGATAAGAGCTGCGTATAAACTGCGGTCACTGACGCTCGTGAATCAAGGAGGGTCATCACAAGGTCGTGACATTTTAGCTCAATTTCATTCAGCGGTTTTTCATTTAAAATACGCTATGTGAGGTGGAGCTACAGGGAAATATTCAGTTCAAGACCGCGAGGAAAGCGAACCATAAAAATGAGTCAATGTCACCCTAAGTTAGCTTCTACCACACAGCGGTAGCTAAGCTAGGTAGCTAGCCAAGCAGGCTTTATTGTGGCCAGCTTTATGACAGAGACCGTCTAACTTTCACGGCACACGTACAGGGGACAGTCTTACCCGAGTAGCAGGGTGTCGGCCGAGCCAGACTCCGGGCCCCTGTAGCTGACAGTCGGAATACGGCTCGGAACATGGTACCGCAGTCGGTGCTATCCGTCCTCTGAGCTGCCAAAGAAGGGACTCTGGACGGACAAACACGAGTAAGCCGACGAGGGTCACGTGGGTTACGGAGAAAGCCGAAGCCTTCTAGTCCAAGCTGCTGATAGGTCCGTTTCCCGATCAAATTTTACTCTGGACGGACAAACACGAGGAAGCCGACGAGGGTCACGTGGGTTACGAAGATAGCCGAAGCCTTCTAGTCCAAGCTGCTGATAGGTCCATTTCCTGATCATATTTTACTCTTACTGTGTGACGTGTGTGTGATTTCGACAGTGTAAATTAAACATAAATCCAATTTATTCATATCGGTTATTGCTTCAGGATACTTCCCGACAAATTTCAGACCTATATGATTATTTATGAGGGCTCAACAAATTATGTTGCATGTATTACCACTAATTATTGATAAGCTCCTCCAAAATGTTGGTTGTGGAGGTGTTGCAAGATGTATTGCAGTCCTATGTTGACCGCATCATCCAGCTGGGGTCTTGGGATGTCCTTCAGGTGGGTCAGCACCAGTCTCTCAAGGGATTTCATGACCACAGACATCAGGCCAACAACCCTGTAGTCCTTTAATCCTGTGATGGAGAGTTTCTTGGAGAGCGGGATGATAGTGAAGCGTTTGAAGCTGGAGGGGACTTCACACGGCTCCAGCGATCTGCATGAAGATGAGGAGCAGCTGGGCCTGGTGCTTTCGTGATCTGAAAGAGCTGAATCACATCCTCTTCACAGATCCTGAGTGCAACGGGTCAGCAGGGAGGGAGTAGTGGGTGCAGGCCGCTGTTTGATAAAGCAGGCTTTCTCTTACAAAATCTTAAGGCAAGCCGAAATTGAGACGAGGTCAAATCACTGCCCTGCTAAAACAAGAGTGATACATAGGCGCATGATACCAGCAGAGGGAGCGCTTGGTTTAAATACTGTATTACACATTCATGAGTCCTCAGTGTGCAACGATGCAAGTTGGTTTCTCTTATTGGTCCAGCAGCAAATCATTTTCACAAAAAGTGCACGTGAGGAGCTGAAGAACTGGCGGATTCCATTACAAAACACGATGTTACCATGTTAGGGTAAAACCATGTTGTTTTTAATTTTAATTATCATATATGTGTGTGTGTGTTTTTTTTTTTTTTTTACACGTTGATAATATGCATCCATTTTATGTCTTTGTGGGTATGCAAACACATCACATGCATGCACAGGGGCCATGTAATGCATGTTACCAAGATATAGGCGGATTACCCTGTTGTGTATCTGTGTGCTGGTTCAAGTTTGTTTGTGTGTGTGTGTGTGTGTGTGTGTGTGTGTGTGTGTGTGTGTGTGTGTGTGTGTGTGTCAGTGTTCTTAGTGACGTGGTAAACTGTAATCCGCCCTAAGCCCAGGGCACCACAGTCGATGTCCATTAGTGTAATGTGCTGCGCCACATCTTTCCTTCTACTCTCTCCCATGGCCGTCTTCCGTTTTCTTCCATGCTACACACTAGTGCATTAGATGCGTGTTGCCAGTACGTATTTGAGCCATTCAACTCCAGTTTCAGAGGAACGTACGAGTAGTTAGGATAAGCTCTCTGACCTCTCACCTCCGGATGGATGGGAAAACACATTTTCTTGATTTGATGACTAAAATATAACATAATAGCACTTGTGTAACACTGTGGGTTGTAAACTGTTATATTGCAACAGAACCTACAAAGAAGTATTCATAGGGTGAATACATCTACTGCGATTATTACGTCCCTTTTTTTCTTACATAAAGCTAGGTCATGTGATGTGTGTGGAGGGTCAAGATCGACGTCCCCTAACAAATGTCACCTGTCTGTGTTCATGAAGGAAATGACGTTGACACCACAGAGAAATCAATCTCCCTGAAACAAGAAGAGTCATCATGACATCAGAAGAAAGACTGTGTTATTTGAGTAGATGTGATTTTTCAAATTTTTTATTCATTTTTCTCGGGAATATTGTTTTCACATAATTTTTTTTTTTTTTAAATAACTGTTTCACGTTCCAAGTGAACCTTTTTGTCTTCTTTTCATCTGATTCATGTTCTATTGTCTCAAAGTGGAAAAACTCCCTGTCGTCACTAAAGGTTTTTATTTCTGGTCTCATGTCCAAGCATGACTGCGCCACAAAATTGTTACATCTATGGTCAAGGGCCTGTTCTAATTCTGGCATTCGTACTTTGTTGTTTGTCTTTTGAGGGATTTGAAGAGACATCATTTTGCATTACAACATAAGCTAAATGCTCAAACTCTCGCCAGTGTCACCAACATCGAAATCAAGCTGAAATAATTAGCTCCAACCGAGCTCTGATTGATTGATGGATGTTATTGTTTGAAATTGGTTGTTACTAGCTGTTGTAAGCATGTGTCATATAAATATATAGAATTTTGATATTTAAAAAAAAAAAGAAAAATATTATTTTGTATGTGATCTAAAAGGGTTAAAGGGCGTTTTTTATTTTAGCACAACTTACAAGGAGCATAAAAAAACAACTCACATTTCTCGTATCTTCAATTGTTGTCTTGTCTTGTTCAATTATTAAAAATAAAATAAGTCTGCTTGTGTCTGTGTTTTAAAACCCTTTAAGTAAAAAAACTGCTGTCAGTCCAAATTCCCTTTTAATTTTGTCTCTTTTTGTATGTGGGAGAATCATAATTTCCTGAATCATAATTTTATCCAGGGGCTGCACGGTGGTGTAGTGGGTAGCACTCTCGCCTCTGAGTTCGATTCCCGGGTCGGCCCGGGTTCCTTCTGTGTGGAGTTTGCATGTTCTCCCCGTGTAAGCGTGGGTTCTCTCCGGGTTCTCCGGCTTCCTCCCACAATCCAAAGACATGCAGGATGGGGATAGGTTCATTGATGACTCTAAATGTCCCGTAACTAATGTTGCAACTAGCTTTACTCACACAATGCCTGAACCCAAATCTACAATTAGTTTCTGACTTACCAACAACAGACAAAGCAGCTTCCTTCCTTGCTCCAGACAAAATGTGGTTTGAAGGAGGCTTACTGGCAGCCCTTTAAGCACTGTGTGTGACCCCTCCCTCTAATCAAGTCTATTCACTACACCTGAGGTGGCTCAAACTTAGTTGATTACTCACTTAACATATGCAGTTTCACGACGATTTCAACAACAAGCTATCAGCACAAGACTAATGTTGCAACTAGCTTTACTCACACAATGCCTGAACCCAAATCTACAATTAGTTTCTGACTTACCAACAACAGACAACGCAGCTTCCTTCCTTGCTCCAGACAAAATGTGGTTTTGTGTGTTTATGTGTTTGTCTCTACATGTCGGCCCTGTGATAGACTGGCGTCCTGTCCAGGGTGAACCCCGCCTTCGCCCAATGACAGCTGGGATCGGCTCCAGCCCTCCCATGACCCTAAATACAGGATAAGCGGTAGAAAATGGATGGATGGATGGATAATTGTATCCATGTTGTCTTGGTTCCATCAACCCGGTGAGCAGGACTACGTTATTAAAACAAACCAGTAAACAGAAATGAAGCTCCGCTTGGTTCTACAGTTATGATGGTTTTATTGGCATTATTATTTTACAATGATGGTCACAGTCCGGAAAGGTAAAGAGACATGAAAAGAAAACAGTGACGCTATTGCAGTTAAATATGGGCCTCTCTTCTGTGTGGCCTACATATGTAGCATGCGGTTGCCATGTAAGGGTATTTTTGTCTGAATAAATGAATAATTCAGTGTCTTCTGGCAGCGGATGGACATGCATAACACACTTCACGCACTACTTGATATAGCGAGGGTTGAATCATTGGTAAAGCAGTCTGGCCTGGGATGTGAAGAGGTCGTGACCCCCACTGTAAGCGTAATTGGTTGCTGTTGAACTGTGGCCTTTAGCAAAGCTGTACCACCTTTTATAATCAATCACAATGTCAGCTATGACGGTTAATGCCCGATGTTTTTCTGATGGTCAAATGAGAGTCCCACCAACGATGCTGTTCAGACCATGACCAAAATATTCGCATATGCACTGAGCCCTATGGTGCAGATTTTATGAATTACAACAAATCAATTAAATATTCAAACGCTTGCTTTTGAATGGTCAGATTTAGCTCCCTGAGGAAAAGGTTCATACTATACAATTAATGGCATCAAATTGCGTTAATACTGCTCCATCAATAGAGATGGTAAAATACTGGTGCACTAACAGTCAGGAACAAAAAGCCATGTCTTCATCCAAATGGCTCCATGTGGTCTACGATGTGGTTAAGCTGTGAGCGGCTCCATGTCAACATTAGATGCAATAAAATGAATTGGTTACAAGCTGTGAAGGCCGTATATTCACTAAATTCACTGCAAATCACGGTGGCCTTATCATGTAGCGTCGCAACATCTTAACTGACGAATACACAGAGTGTCTTACATGGACAACACCGGAGACACTGACATGGGGGAAGGACATGTTGGAACGAGGTGTACATACAGTTTATATTACACACAGACTTTAAAAAAAATGAGAGAGCTGAAGAAAACAGGACAAGTGATCTAAGCCATTTAAGAAGCACTATGTACAGTGTGGAGACGGTTTGAGTGGCTGATGCGTAACAGAACTATCGTTTCTTAACAAAATCAAAAGAGCGACGACACAGAACGACATTGACAACGAGGGGGAGGGAAAGGGGAGTGAGGGATGTATGATATGTGCATGTGCGCAAACCTCTACAAGTATCACAACAAAAGCATGATTTTGCAGCGCCTGCTGTCGAGCACAGGAAGTGGGTGCTGAGCGTTGGTGTTGGAGGGGGGCGGGGCTGGGTTCAGTCGGTGTTGTCGTTTTTAGGGTGACTGGGGTTGAACGGGGGTGAAAGCGCTTTCCACTGCAGTCTAGCCACTGCCCAACATCTTTGTGGCACGCTGGTTGGCCTCGTCAATCCTGGTCTTGTTAGAATCAGCCTGAAAGAGACACACACAGTTCAGCTAACACTCGAGGAAAAGGGTGGGGATGTGTTACTGTCAAGGAATAAAACACGTTTATTTCTACCTTTTGCATTTCCCATAACTGTCTATTGTGAACATGCTCACTTAGAGAGTCCAGGAAATGACAACTTTACTTATTTTACCCACAGCTCTGGCCAAACACTCGATATCTGAATCTAACCACATGCTGGTTGCAATCTTAGTTTCCATACCTTTTCATACCCTAATACAAATAGGCCTATAAATAGTTATTTCCCAAAGTAGTCGTGAACATCTAACACCCTTTGAAGGCTCTTGAGCAATAACATTTTAGTTGCCAGTAGCAACTTCTAAATGTAAACAGATTTGGCAATAAACTTGTGCACCTTGGATTAAACATTACATTGCTACTTCACCAACTAAGTTAGGTTGTTGCCTAGAAACTGCCATGTTTCCACCAATAAGTATGAATATAGTACAGTGAAGAGGCAAGTGAATGTAATTCTCTTGAAAGAATGCAGCCTCTCTAACAGCTTCTCCATGGCAGTGCTCATACAGTACCTTCTCCATGATCCTATCGATCTGGCGGTTCTGGGTGTCGATTTCCTGGCCCATGTCCAGGGCCATGTGACGCAGATTGCCAATGATCCCACCCACTTGCTCCAGGTTTTCATCCATCTCGTTCTCCCGGGCATCATCTGTTACCCTGGAACATAGAGGAGGAGAAAGCAGCCCAAGATTATGTTGTAGGTCCCCATGGGATCTATTACACTGTGCTGGGAGGCACACAAACCGGTTTGGTACTGTACAGTCCAGCACACCACCAGTAGAAACAAAAAAATACATTCCTTGTAATGCAAATATTGGGTCGTGTAAGGATAAAATAATTAGGCTTATTAAGGTTACTGGTTCAAATGCATACTACCATCACAAGGCGTTTTATCTCACACACACATGGGCTGAAGATTCAGGACCATGGACAGCACTTAACATCAAGTCCTTTTCAAGGAAGTGAGAAACCTCAGCAAGAGGTAGAAACCCTGGTAATTAATATATTATATATGTCATAGTATTACACAGTTATTCTCAGGAGCAGGATGATACAAACCAAGCACTGCTACGCCAATTTGAGTTTTGTTGGACTTACCTCAAAACATTTTTTTGACAGATAGTTTCCAACATTTTTACAAATAAGAACATTTGGTTAAACCCTCACCTTTTAGATTTCTGAGAGTAATGATGAATATTTATTAAATATAAATATTTATTTGAAGACAACAGGTTGTAAACCAGCAGAATATCCACGAGGCACCTCTGCCCAAATTTGTTGCTCCAATTTTTTTCTCTTCTAAATATAAAATTCCTACATTATGACTACGTATTGCTGCAGACTGAGCACAACATGTCCTGTTTCCAATAAGCCTCAAAACATCGCAGTAAACTGAGATCAAAATCAGGGGAACGGTATGAAAATACATGTTAGTGACCGTCCATAATGATGGTGAAATGTTTCTCCGACCTTTTAACTTCATATAACTGTGGATGTAAACAGCATCTCATACTCACCGTACACACTTATGCAAACACGTAGAAACCAGCATGCACACACACACACACACACACACACACACACACACACACACACACACACACTACTTACCTGCGGATGAAGCCCCCACTGATGGCCATCTGTTCACGTTCATCCATCACTCGTGCTCCCGGCTGGCTGTTCACCACTCCATCCTGGTTCGCTCCCCAGGCCTGGCCCCCACCCTTAATCCTACCACACACACATTTCAGTCAGGGCCAGAGTAACTGTTGCATTGTGCGCTCGTGTATAGGTATTTGCATGCGTGTGCACTTTTCTTACTTGTTTGTGGGTGTGCGTGTGAGTGTATGCTGCAGTATGTGTGACCGTGGAGTGTGATTGTGTTTGTGCATGTCTATGTCAGTGCATGTTTTCCAAAAAACATACATGTACGTACTTAATGTTTGGCATGTCAAGCCAATCAGCCTACTAAAAGCCACATGGCAGCCACGTATGATAAATGTGCATACGTGCATTTGTAACCTATGAATAATTGATCTGGCGTGCAGATCAATTGAATCGGAGCACAATAAGCTCACACGTGGCTTGTGTTAGGAGGTAATCCTCAAGACAAACTACCTCCCACCACGAGCCCACGTACAGAAACACAGAACATAATGACCAGACACCAGACAGAGGAAACAAACACACATGCAGATTGAGAGGACATGCAAGTACACGATGTTTGACACGGGAAGGGAAGATATGTGAAGAGGGAACGGGATCAGACATGCTGTATCTATTAAAAGAAAGCCGAGCAGTTAGATCCGTTGTGGAAAATACAAAAATAAAACAAAAAAACAATGAAAACAGTGAGTGAAGGATGATCATTTTGCATGTGTAGGAAGTAATACAGCTGATGAGCCCTTCATTTCATCTGGATGGGACATCTGTAGGATGATACACTGTATACAGTCAAATAGGCAAATCTAATTCTTAGCATTTGTTTTATTATCTTGGAGTATCTGATGAGTGGAGGTCACCACCGAGGACAACACAATTTAGGCATTTTTAAAGTCTGATTTCTTCACGCTTCAGTAAAAGACTTCTACTGTGCAACGCTGTTGTCATGAGGTGGTGAACCACACCCATCGGGTGCTCCAGTTTATAACAACAAGCAAGAATTATTTTTCTGATGCTATTTGACCCAGCCATATAAAGAGTCAAGATCACATGAGACACAAGACATAACCACGATCACAGAACAAGTGATTCATGATAGGAGGACTAAAGAGCTATAGAATAGACAAGATCTGAACCCAAAACAGTCACATGTGGAAGCAGGAGGCAGCAAACTGCTAAAAATACCTTCATACAGAAAAAAAAAGCCGAAATCAGGTGGCAACAAACACCAACTGCTACAAAATGATGGCTGTGATGCAAATAAAGCAGATTAGTTGCATGCGCTACTGTCAAGATCCTGCTCAGCCCTGTTTTGGAGAAAAGAATCGTCTGTCGTTAAAATGTCTACTGAATCTCCAGAGTGGGTATAAAAAAGTGGTAGTGCACAGTGAAGGGAATGAAAACAATACACTAAAACTGTCCGTTCTCACTCAGATCTAACACAGAAAATCAAGTTCTTTCCTCAAGAAGATAAAAAAAAGCAGGATGTTCCACTCTAATGCCTGACTTTATATACAATACTGCATTTGGTAAATCATGAAGGCATCACTTTGAGAATGTCTGAGAAATATCTTGCTGCAAACCCTCCACAAATAACCAATATATTGCCATTTATTTCTCGGTTTGTTAGCCACTTGTGTTTTCTATAGCTCTGAGATAGACAACTGTATACAGTACATGTATTGGTCCCAGAGTATTGTACGCTCAGACATGACCCTGTGGCCATAGTTTGGCTGTGGAGGAGGGCCGGAGACCAGGTCACACAGGAGTTTGGCAAAACGGGCATTGGGAATCCACCTTGATATCAAAGCTTGCAATATATGTTTTAAGAGCTTTAATATTAAAATGGTAGCAGCCAATAGTATGTGTGCTCAGGGAACAGGTTTAAGAATAGTTTACGTTCATTATAGGACAGTCCTAAAGGAAGTTACAACTTCTGTGGGTCATATGCCAACGTTACACATTTTAGCAGCTCTCATTGCTTTCATGAGTAGTAGGTTAATGTAGTGGACTGTCAATAAGTGATGACATCGCCGTCTCATAGTCACAGTGCAGAGGACACCCTGACCTATGTTAATGTTAATGCTTGCAATGCAATCAATTCATGTGTCCTATTGTCTCAAATATGTCTAGAAAATAGCACACATTCAGGGTCGCCAACTGTCACGCTCCGGGCGTGACAGTCACGGTTGCCATGATAGCGTGACATTGATTGTGAAAGCGTGAGTGTCGCGCCAGGAGCGTGAGAGTTGGCGACCCTGCACATTCAATTTTAAAATATCGATCGCCACATCTAAGAAATGAGACCCAAAAAATAGAGCTTAAAGGAATAGTTTGACATTTTGGGTAATTCACTTTCCTGTGGGGAATGAGACTGAATGACGCCTCTCTCAGGTCTGTACGCTAACTATGAAGCTAGCAGACAGCTAGCTTGGCCTAGCACAATGGCTGGAAACAACTCACTTAGTGACAGGTTATATCTTGTTTGTTTAAAACGTATTATTCATTCATACAATTACATTTTTTACATTTTTATTCATTAATATAAAAATTGAAAGGAATAGTCCGGCGCATAACCCTGTTTTATTTTTCCGACGTATTTTTCCAATTCAGTTTTTTTCCATATTTAATAAACAAGGTACAACATGTTAATAAATTAGCTTTATTTAAACATTTAATTGGCAAATGGTCTGTTTACCACTATCTCCTGATCTAACAATAATAATTGTATTTTCCCAAAATGTCAAACTAAACAATAAGATTACTTAGCTGCACGTATCAGTTGTGTACTAATAAGTCACATTACTTCATTAATAAATTCTAGGAACTATGATACAGTCTTGTATGAAACTAGCAATTTTAATGTTTTAATGTCTTTTAATGTTGTGCATGAGCCCCATGTAATCAATTAATTCATATATAAACATGCAAGTTCATGATTTATTCTTTGGTTGGACTACACAGCATGATGCATCATGCTGCGGGGTTAGGGTGGGGCTCGGGAGGGGTTTGGGTGGGGATGATGGGTGCCGTGGCCCAGATCCCTGTTGATGCTGCTCCCTGCTGGAAGAGAATCTCTCATCCAATGTGGAATGAAGGGCTTTTGATGAATGACAACAGCGATTAAAATGGCATCGGACCTGTGTTGCAGGTGTGTGTGTTGTTCATGCATGCACACTCTTAAAACACGCCCACACATGCATGCAGCACTGGTGCCTGTTCCGAGAGCGTGTTGCTGTTGTTGTTGTTGTGGCTATTGGCCAGACTGCTCACACCACAGTTCACCATGCTCTACACACCAGAAGCAGGCAGGCGGATAGAGAGGCAGGAAGGCAGGCACTGAAACACATGCAGTCAGGCGACACAGGCAGCACCTACTTGTTACAGGGACATGAACATAGACCACAGAACTGTCCTAGATTGTTCAAATTCTTTTCTGCATCCTTCATGTCCTTATTGATTTGGTCCATCCCCTCCTCGATGCGCTCCAGTTGTTCTGATTACCAACACATTGTCATTTTTCCCAGCAAATGAACGAAAGCACGTGAGAAGAGAAGAGAGGAGGAAAAAGTTGCGGGTTGAAGGAAGGGAGGGGGGTAGAGAGGGTAAACAAAGGAGAAGAGACAAAAAAAAGACATTGACTGTGACAAGAGAGACATCAGACATCACCATCACCACCACCACCACCACCACCACCAGCACTGGACAGGCTGAAGCTCGGGGCTCCTGGCCGGTACCTACTTTTTAATACATGGGCATATCAGACCACAGCATTGTCCTAAATCTTTTAAATCTTTCTCGGCCTCCTTCAGGTCTGCGTTCACCTTGTTCATGCCCTCTTCCGTACGATCAAGTTGTTCTGGTGAGGACAAAGGTCATGAGAGCAGTGAAATAAATTTGACTGGTTTGTTTTCTTCCAGCGCTAGTGCTCTACGCTACGGTGCAAGAGGCATTAAATTGGTACGCTACATGCAGAAGGCAAAGCGGGCAACAAGCATCGAGAGCAGCTGTTGACACATGATTCGCATGTGAATTTATGTCCTAGGGAACAACTTTGTTGTTTCGTAGCTTCATCCAAAGTGACATTGCTTCTCTGAATAGGCGCCCTTTCCTCTAAGTGGCAGTAGCGATGCCAGCACAGGTAGCATGATTCATCCAGCACTGCATCTGTGCGTGAAGAACGACGTTGTGATAGGCAGAGTGCTCAAAAGCAATTGACTAAATGAGCAACAAATCAATGAACAAATGGTGAAATGAGTGTGATGAAAAGCACCATTCTGTCATGTGAAGTCACCGATGATTCCTTACTCAGATAGTCAATAGGGCACAGAGCTATAAAAAGCCCTGATTCAAGGTCAGAATCACTCTCTCTCTGGTTGGTTGAAGGACAGGATACCAGTAACCTCCATCAGTGTAAAGGGGCATTTCGTCTTCCGGGGAAAAAACTCCTCAAGTTTGATGAGTCACATTGGAATGCAGAGGATACAGTTGGTCATAAAACACTGGCTCAACATATATAGGAGCAAGTGCCACTGATTCACAACATACAGTGTTGTCGTGAAGTAGATCATTAATAGAATATAGTCTCCATGTCTGACAGTTAATAACAACTTTGTGTGGACATCAGCTGTGCAGATCAGTGTCCTGGTCCTAAACCAGTGATGTATCCACAGCCAAGTCAAACTGTTCCATTTAATACAGACACAGAGCCAGAGCAAACTGGTAACATCTTATTGGAAAACTAGACAACAGAGAGAATATTCCCTTTGCTCCTTTTGACTCCACAACACTTTCTATTTCTTCCCTTTCCTCACTCTCTAAATTCAGAGCTAATTAGACTGAGTGCTAAATAAATGACGCAAATCCAAGGGAGCTTTCACACCTAACTTTGTTCAGTTAAATGAGCCCCGGTCTGTTTGGCTCCCTGGTGATCACACCGTGTTGGCATGCATTGTTTATCTCCTCAGCTTCTGACAGCCTGGCCTCCTCCCCTCCGTCTGAGGATGACGGTGTAAGAGCCTTCCCTCCTCTCCCGTAGTCAGTCGCAGGTTGAACCAATTAGAAAGTAGGATGCTGAGTGGATAGAGTTCATACTACGTGGGTGTGTATGCCCTGGTTTGATTCGCAGCCGGCCAGACCGCTTGCTGCGTTGATCTTTTTCCCCACAAGAAATTGTCACTTGTTGTAATTGGATAAGTACAGGTACATTAATGTGTATCTATATCATTACATTTCCAGCTTTCTATTCACTATAACAGGTGATACAAATCAATTAAATGAAGGTCCTTAAGGCAGAAAGCTGCAGTTAAATCAAGTCCAGTTTAAATCCACTCTGTTTTAAATTCTGAATGAATTCAGCAACTCTTTAGTTTGAAACATTTGAATTGTTAGCGCTTTGACATACAACATAAACCTGCTTGATTGTCCATGAGTCGTGTATTTTTACGTTATCGTTTTAATAAAAACTACAGGATGAGGAAATTTCACTTTGCAAATCTTTTGGCTTGAAGTTTCAGTTTTATTTCTAACCTCTGGGAGAGACAGAGAAAAGCCTCCTTACACAAGTAAAAAGAAAGTTTAACAAGCTGACAAAATTACTTATCAATGAATTACTCCGCGGTTATAGTGTCGATATGCTACACCTGTTGTATTATTCTAAGTTCAAGCTTCTTCCTTCACATCTCCTTGCGGGTTTAACTTTGGTGCTCCGGGTTTCAGTGAGTTAAATTACTTAGTGTCATGAGATGAAAATGAGGGCAAGTGAGACACTGACACGTGTAACTCCATGCTGGGAAATATCCAGAGTACCTGGTTTAATGTGTGTCATTATGGTGGTGTGTAAATCAGTGTTTTGCTGTAAGTGTCACCTCACGTGGTCTTGGTTCAATGGACTCTATTTCTGACCCTCAATCCACTTCACATTCATCATACAGACCGACGTATAATGTGTACCTTTACCATGAGCGGGCAGTTTGTTTGTTTTACTCTATAATGCCTATTTGCCCAGTACTGAGCCCAGTATTTTTTGTTTTGCGTCATTGGGACAAGCTGTTGGTCCCACGGTGTCCAGTGTTGAGGTTGTAAATAAAATGGTAAAACCGTGATCTCCAGTTATTAATCTAAGGTTTAAGTTGTATCATTACAACCATCAGCCATGCTCCTTGTACATTTCATCGTTGCGAGTTGCTCACTGAGGCAGAGCTGCAATCCATCAGCCCTGAACGAGGTGTAATTCAGGTCAACATGCATGTAAGGGGCGAGCAGGGAGGGACTCATTAGCTGCAGCGAGACCGCCACCATAGGCAATACCTCACTGCAAGAAATGAAAAATCTCCTCCTATGTATGAGCTATGTGTGTGTGTGCATGTGTAAAGGACACAGGGATTAGTTACACCCTTGTTTACAGCTCAACAAGACAGTATTAATTACCACAGGCATGGGAAGCCATTACTCGTGAGCCTTTTCTTCTTTATGGCAAAATAAGAGGCAATTCTTGTAGTAAATAACATTGCAAATGTGTCATCATCACCGTTGTAGAGGCTCTTAAGTTCAGCAATCATTGTAAACAGGAAGGAGGGGTTGGGAAGGAGAGAACAAGAGACAGAACGAGTGAAGACAAGAAAGAGATTCATCATTATCGAGACCAGTGCTCTCCGAAGGAACGGGAGAGGAAAAATGTAGAGGTCAGGAGAGTAAAGTGAAGGGGATGAGAGCAAGGGCTGGTGGGAAATAAGAGAAGGGTCGCAGGGAAGAGAAATGAAGAGAAGAAGACAGAAAGAGGGAGAGAGACAGATGGGGGATCGGGTTAAGAGGACATTTGCTGAGAGGCAGAGGTAATTTAAATCTGTGAATTGATTGCTGCCCTGCGCTAACAGCGGTGAGCAGTGCAGCCGTTATTCTGAAGGGAGGAGGGGGGCGGGGGGGGGGGTGGACGGACGACAGGCTATCTGTTCCTTTGACAGGCCAATTAGGCTGCTCGTTCATGCATGGAGATGAGCACAAGGCAATAGTGGGTTTTAATGAAGGGGGGGTGGGAGACCTGTACGCTGGAGGGCCCTCACTCTGCAAGGGGCCCCAGAAGGAGCCGATATGATCACAGCTCACTTTCCTTAACAACATTCTTTTTACTATATTTAATTGCATTTAATTGCATTCTGGGGGCAGATCAAAGGTTTGATTCCGGTTCATCCAGTCCACATGTCCTTGAGCAAGTACTTAACCCTAAATTCTGTCTCTGCCGTTGTGTGTGTGTGAATGGGTGAATTCAGACATGTAGTGTGAGGTGCTATATATTCTGTTAGCCAGAAAAAAATTATGTATAAAAAAGATTTAATATCATGCAGTTGACTAAGCGTTCCTACATGAGGGCCCTGGCCCTCCTTTTGATTTGCCGTTTAAGTGGATCTAATAGTCTTTTAGATATTTTATGATTAATTTAGTTTGACATGAATGAGTCAGTTGTAGACTATATTTTGAAATAGTGCCAGCTGGCAGTGTTTTTCTCAGGGATAGTTGTTTCCACTGTGATATAGTCTACAATGCCAAAGAACCACGAAAGTGGCAAATACAAAAAAAACGAAGAAATTATGCACAGATACATGGTTTTTTGTTTGTTAATAAAAGGACCTGATTTGTGGCTGCAAAACTGCTAATCTCGGCATAAAGGATAAACTGGCAACACAGCTGATGGTATTCATACTGTACTCAAATGGTTTGCAGATGGTATTATTACGCTTTTACTTCAACACGGTCGCCTTTTTTAAAACATGTAAAATGATTGTAGTACGGATATTTTATATCGTAGAACTAAATGCTTGCGTTAACCACAGACCTTATTTCAGGCATCCAAAATTTTATAAGATAAAAAAGTCTACTTCGAGACGAGGGAACCGGAAGTGCAAAAATGCAAGACTCATTTTCAAAGTTTAGGACTCATTCCTGCAGCACCTGTTACTAAACTGTCTCACATACTTTGTACTCTCTCCTGATATTATAGGAATATTATAATAACGGTATACAGGGCTTCTTATAATAAACAATAAACTATTGTAATGGTTATATTATTCAGTGATTAGGGAGGAGGGCCCACATTTAAAATCTAGTATTGCACTTCCAGATAGAAAACATTGGATCCTACATTTCCCATCATGCAACTTGATAGCCTCATATGTTAGACCTTCAAATTTCAAACAAAGGACATTACACAACGGTACCCAAACTGGATGAGTGCTCATTTCATTTTTAAAGGTGCAGTGTGTAGGAATTCAGCATCTAGCAGTGAGGTTGCAGATGTCTCTTCTCTTGCCAAGTGGAGAACTACGGTAGCCGACGAGAAAATGTCAGAACGCAAAAAACGCAAATGGCCGGATCTAGAGCCAGGAGTTGGTTTGTCCGTCCTGGGCTACTGTAGAATATGGCAGACTCCATGAAGAGCATCTGCTCTATATGTAGACCCAAACAGCTCATTCTAAGGCAATGAAAACACAGCAATTCTTATTCAGGCATTATACAGGAAATAAAACATACTAATTATTCTTTCTGCCAATTCTTCAAAATGTGACACACTGTTCCTTTAACCAAGCTATCATTTGGGCAGAACCGGAGAGGATGTGGAGGGATACGAGAAAGATCCTGTATCGTGTCATTTACCAGTCAAACTCATCATTCTTTCCTCTCAGAGAACGGAGAATGGTAATGTATATCAATGACCAGCTGACCTCTGACCTCCGTGAACGCAGCAACCAGGTTTCAGAGCGCAAACACTGTACATCACTGCTTTTAACATTGATTATTTTAAAGTAATTTATATCTTCCTTCTGCTGCTTAAAAGTATATGAAGCTAAAATCAGTAACATTAACTCAATATATAAGCATTTGTCTGACAAATACAGTAAAGATAAATGAGTAGTATTAAAATAGGGAGGCGAAGCAGAAGGCTAGGTCAACAGTCACATCCAGTGTAATCATTTCAGCCACATTAGCTCTGTGTCAGCCGAGTCCGCCGTTAAAGACTTGGCTGAAGTTTACAAAGAATTAAACTGTTCTCCTGCTTTCGTAATGACATAATCATAAAGTAATTTTCATCTCAATTTGACTGCGACTCTACAGCGTTACACTGGACGTACTGCTGATGACGACTCTCACATTAAACAGCATGAGACAGCTGCAGGAAAGAAGTGCAGACAGATAGTGTTAGTGATCTCTCCCTATGAACTTACCTCCCTGCTCATCCAACATGACCAGAGTCCTGATGCCGGCATCTTTACTCTGACAGACAGAAAGGGAGATGGAAAAAAGAAAAAAAGAAAGAAAGAGAAGAAGAGAAGTTGGAAAAAAGAGGAATACATGTGACAGATCAGTGAAGGTTCACAGAGCAGAGCTATCAGCAGAGCTGGGTCAAATTATAACTGGAAATGTCATGAGCGCGGCTGATGTTGGCACAAATTAAGGAATATTTTTTATATTCTTTGGAAATACACTTTATAAACTTTCTTGCCAGAGGTTGGACAGAAGATTGGTATCGCACTCAGACATTAGAGTCCTAACAATCTCATCAAACTCTCAGCAGAACGGCAATATTTTTCAATAATGTCAAACCGTCATCATCCATCAGTCAGCAAAGAAAAGCAAGGATTTAATTTATTATATTTGAGACCGGAGCAAAGTCATGGAAATTAAACACTTTAGAGGAAATAAACACTGCTCATCATGAGAATCATAGTACGAAACTATCTTCTAGAATAAAATACAAGCTACAATTGTTCCCAATGAGGAGGGAGCGTAGAAAAGGCGCTGCAGCCAGCGTCGTTCATCTGAGCGCACCAAGCGTTTCAAGTTGAAGAAATCTGAACTTTTCAGAAAAGCGCTGGTGATGTCACGGAAATGACCGAAAAGCCCATATCAGCCCAGATCTCTCTTTTTTTTTTTATGAACCGCTGGAATGAAGCGCTCCCCAGCGCCCCGCGGCTGCTTTTCTGACAGAAAAAGGCGTTTTGTGGAGAAAGGTCCGAACTTCCCCATAGACACTGCCTGTCAAGTTGTTTTAGAAGCATGACTCATGCAGATATCATCTGATTATCAGGCATAAAACAAAAATGGAAGATAAATGAGAAAATCTCAGAAATGGCATGTGTTATATTTGTCATGCTCACTGGGCTGGTACCAGAGATTCGTTGACAAAGCTCCAGCAATGTATCGTTCTGATTAGGCTAACAAAGTTGGCCCACGCTCAAACAGACTAAATAATGAACCTTCATGCAGACACGCTGTTATTTCTCTGTGCTGGGCTTCATCCCATAATAACACACTTCGGTAAGCACACAATAAGCACATTGAGCACTGTGCATACAACAAAACAACAGCTTTGTTCTCTCTGTGAACCCCAGGCTTCCTCTGACAGATATTAAAAACCAAAGGCCGTTCAGTTCATGCGTCAGCTATTCTGGATCAAAGTGTGCTCTGACCTTCTGGGAGCAATGATAGATAGAGACCAGCACTGGAGGCCAGTAAGACATGCCACTGATATTAGTGGCCATCAAACCGACAGATCGGCGGCTGTTGACGTGTGCCACTGTGAAGTTAACATCCGGAAACGTCCAGAGGTTTATTTACATGAGCTTTGTGGACAAAATAAATGATAATCAAATGATGAAAAAATACACTTTTACAGATACGGGTGAAGAACTGCTTGTGTACCCACCAGGAATCATGGGAAACCACAGACAAGCGAGGGCAGTCGTGGCTCCTGAACTACAGGACAGGAAAACCGACTGCGCCAACTGGCAAAGTTGATGCGATGACATCATATACTCACATACTGGCTCAGTGGGGACACACACACACACACACACGCACGCACACACACACACACACACACACACACACACACACACACACACACACACACACACACACACACACACACACACACACACACACACACACACACACACACACACACACACACACAGAGACTGAGTCTTTGGTTCGGAACTGGTGATTTTTTTAGCAGTTTCTCTGAAAATAATTTTCCGCCCAGGGAATGAAAATGGCAGGCGGTGAAAACCTTTTCAAGAGATTAATAGAGATTCATATTTTAAGACTTTAAGATACTTCAAGATCTTCCCATATTTTGTTCTTCATTTATGCTAAGCAGCAGTGCTGGCATGAATCAGTCCTTATAAGCACATATGACTAATAAGGTAGTAGAAAGTAATTTTGTCTTTAATTTTTTCTAAAATAGTGTTCTGCTCAGACTGGATATCAGAAGCGGATGTACTCATCATGGCGTCAGCCATCAGTTTGTGTACTACAGCACTGAAGCCTCGAGTTCGGCATTTTTGCCGCCTGGTTCTGCTCCAAAACCGATATCGTCAAAAAGGTGAGGTGAATTTAAGGTGTTACTTAAGAACTTAAGGTGGTGTCAGTCACAATCCTTGAAGCGAACACAAGCATGTTAAGAAAAATGAAAGGCAATAAAAAGTGTTACTATTGAGGGAAAGAAGAACATAGTAAGAAGAAAGAGAAGAGGAAGACTGTTGACATTAAGACAGAGTCCAAGTATTGATTTGTCATTGAGATATCCACTCTGCTGTCTCCTAGGATCTATTCTGATTCAGTCACTGTGGAGACGACTTCGGCTGCCAACCACCTCAGGTGATATCTGATAAACGCAAATCTACTGCTTTAAGTTTTGGAATTGAATCAATCAAATGATTGGTTGATTTATTAAACATACACCGTATGCAATTCCTGGCAAGGCTGTTCAAGATTTACTGTCTATAGAACTATTTTATGAAGCATTTTAGAGCTGGTTAGCTGAGCATAACGACTGGAAACGGGGAAGACATCGAGCCGAGCTCTCTCTGAAGGGATTAAAATCCATCCACAAGAATATATAGAGCTCATTAATTAACACGTTTATTTAATCCATACTAAAAAAAAGTAATCATTGTAAGATTGCCAGGCAACCAGCAGAGACTACACCTGTAAAACGGCAACTTTATTAGATTACGTTTTTTATGTGGATTAAACAAACAAGATATAACCAGTGGTATAAGCCAGGCTAGCTCTTTCCCCTGTTTTCAGTCTTTATGCTAAGCTAAGCTAAACAGCAGTATATTTACCGTACAGACATGACAGTGGTATCAATTTTCTTGTCTTTTTTTCAGCAAGAAGCTGAATATGCATTCAGTGTCAAATAATGGCTTTAAAACATAGAGATCCCCAGAGAATCCGAATCAAAACCACATTGCCTCGGGTAGAGAGTATCACCATACAACAACAACCAAATATCCATCATGTCTTTGGCTGTTCCTAAAATGCAAATCCACAATACTATATCACCTTTATTTCAGTCTTTGAAGAAAAACAAGGTTCAAACAGTGGATTAAATTACTTGCTGAGGTCAATATGTATGTATGCTTTCATCAAGGCAACAGTGAAGTAGTCTCTAGTCATATAATAGCCTGCATGAATGTAATATCACATCCATCTGGTGTAATAGTCTAGTCTCTGACTTCAGGCCTGACTCTGCTCATCAAATCAGATCTCCAGTTTCTCTGCTCCACAGTCGCATTTCATTTGGACTTGACGTTCTTCACAGAGTCATCTCTACCTCTCTGTTTATCTTCCTCATCACTCTCTTCATCTCGGCCCTCGTCCTCTACTTTTTTTTCATTTCCATCTCTGTCACCGGCTTTCTTCACATTTCATTCTGATCCACCATTTCTCATTTCTGCTCCCTGCCTGGTGGTGATAACAGCTTTCATAAGAACTTCAATATCTCTGGGTCTTTCTTCATGAAAGCTTTTCAGAAAAATTAATCGTATCGCCGAAATATGTTGCACTGCCAAGTTCACATCTTGCTAATACAGTTTAGATATGGCATGCGATTTACGCTAATCCATAAATGTTTTTGTGATTTGTGATTGTGAGCTAATTTTTGCTGTTTTTATGTAAACAGTTTTTCCAGTAACAATTCAATGAAAATGTAGGTTTGATGAGCTAGAGGCAACACAGCTAGTGTGCTTTGAGTTTATTTTATATGCCACTTAAATTAAATGTGAATTCCAAAACATATTATATATACTTTCTTCCTGAGAGTTTGATGATAAATGTCTGTTCAATATATAATATACTGTATATAACAGTGGGTTAGCTTGAAAACGTGTTTTGTTGACTGTTTGAATGAGGTACGACATGTTACTTGGTGCACTTTAGAGATTCTGGTAGGCGGACGGAGGATTGATGTGTACACCTGTTTCAAGTCTTTGGGCTAAGCTAACATGTCCTCGCTCCAGCTACAACACAAAGGTCATGTTGCACACTGGTCCGGAGAATTCATTATATGTGACATTTGCACACGACAAGGACGCATTACATCACTGTGAGTGTTTCAGTCTGACCACTAACTGCCATTGTTATACTGTCGTTAACACACACGGATATTTCCAGGACACAACGTATTTAAAGTCCCAGTGAAACACAAGTTAGAGCATCTTTAGCTTCTGTACTGTGACCTTTTCAGCACATTTCATAGGAAGAAATGATGAATATTGATATGATTTAACATAAAATAGGATTGATTGAAAATTGTTTATTTTGCATATATTGTTAAACATCTGGGGAACAATATGTGATTTTATTTCTTCTTGACTGTTTTATGGTGTTTATGTAAATGTACATAAGAAGACTCTGCAGCCACAGAGGTGGATGTTCAAATGTTATTTAAAAATTATACGTTGTATTAACTTACACTCGATTGGCAGCACTAGTATCACTATCACCATATATTTCCATCTAATTTGAATTCACCATGTTGCTCTCTACAGTAAGTTCATGTAATTCAAATGCATTATAATAAAGGTTCTGCATGGATTGTACAGCATCTCACTGGGTACAAAAGTAGAATAAACTATCATTTCTGTGTCATCCTGATTATAAGAAACAAGGAGAGGAAGTCAGAGCTGCAGTGCAGTTACAGAGTGGGTGTGATCCTCAAAGGATCATGGAAGAGAAGCATTTAAGAAGAGGAGGGAAGCGTTGGATTTATTCTACAAGGTCATTTCACCCATATATTACTTTCTTCCTTTTGTGTTTTTGTGATCAAAATAAAAATATATTATATGAATGGATATTGAATCATCCTTACGTAGCATTCGAGATAGCTGTTTTTGTCATTTCTCACAACCATCATTTAATGTTAAGGATACATTGAACCAAGTGTTATTAATAATACTAATTATTGTTATTGTAAAAACAGCTGATAATGGGGAAAATTGCTGAATTAATTGAGTTAATTGAGTTACTTTTAAAAAATGGAGTTAAGATCCATAGATGAACATTGTGAGCCTTGCTAAAAAGCTAAATTGCCATTAAGCAGCTGCTCAGAGTTTCTACAGCTATGTTACAGCTACTGGTTTGTGTGAGTTCCATAACTGTTCTCTTACAGCCTGCCTTTAATCATGAATAAATAATATTGAGTGGTTGCGATTAATCAAGGTATTGCTTCAGCCTCTGCTAGGAAGCTAAGACTAAATGCAATCAGCGCCCATTTTTTTCTACAGTTCAATATTGTTAGTATACACTATCAGATGTGGACAGGCCTGAACAGGCAGGTATCGCCGCTCAGATCTCAGAGAGACGCTGGGGCGAGCGTGCTCGCTGCTCTCCACTTATTCAATTAGTGTAAGCTTCACTATAAGCCCCTTTAAACGCGGGGTGTATACGTACATGCTCACAGGTTTCCGTAGGGAAAGGTGCACGGTGTGTTCAGCAGCCACAACAGAATCACTTTAATCACCATACAATTAAATACAAACAGCCTTGACAACAATAGACGTTCTCTCTTTTAATTTCCAGGAAAGCAAAGTTGTTGTTTTCACTCCATATGTTGCATCCTGGCAGCAATCCCTCACTTTACAGATTTTATGTGAGAATATTCAGGCCATACACTCAAATAAACCCGGGTGTAGTTTAATAACATATATTGTATTGTATGAAGAGGCATGTGGAGTCTCATCCATAATTCATGTTCCCTTATTGCCACATTGCAGTCTATTTGAGCTCTATTTATCTGAGGAGATGCTAAGCGAGAGGGATAAACAGCATATTGTCAGCAAGAGAGGCGGAGAGAAGCCAAAATATGACACAGTCGCTGTTTGTCTCCGTGTCTTTCACTGGTTCCAGTTCAAGAGCTACCATGTGGGAGCACCACGAGGAGACACACTCTGTACTCGCAAACCACAGGACATAGAGATGAACATTTGGAAGCAACAAATAGCGTTCACTAGGCATTATCTTCAAAAGGGCAAATATGCAGCTACTGCCAGAGAAAAGGCTTGTCCGTCGAGCAGGCCACTGTTTAGGTCAGCCTCAGGTCTCCTTCTGTCCCTCGTGGCTTGGTCTCATTAAGACATGGTGGCTGATCCAGGGGTTAGAGCAGGGCCGTGTCTCTGTTTGAAGCCAGCATTAGGAGCAAGAGGCCCGACACAAGCTCATGGCAGTCCAATGCCATATATAGTTTTTATTTATTTGTTATCATTTGATTTTCTTCTTAACAGGTTACAATACAAAATCGACTGTATATATATATATATATATATATATATATATATATATATATATATATATATATAGGTATTGATACAAAAAACACCACCACCACGCCCCTGTTGTGTTGTGACTGATCATGTGACGTGTGTCATCAATGGACTCACCTCCTCAACCAGAGCCAGCATGCGCCGAGTGCTCTCCAAAGACTGCAGGGACAGAAAGAGGGTTCGCATGATTAGCTGAGGGTCCACAAGAGACCCGAACACAAACACAGCAGAAAAGACGGGATATTCAAATGTGTACACGGACAAATTACTGACACTCAGTCACATAATTAGCCTTGATTATCCCTCTCCTCTCCTCTGATCCCAGGGTTGATCATCAGATTTCTACCGTTTGTTTGCTAACTTTCCACCCTCTGCAGGCTCCCTCCGGTTCTCATTCATTTCTTAAACCAAACATCATTTCAAATCATTCCTCAGCCTCATTTCACTCTTTCCCCTGTGTTATCTCCATCCATCCTGGCCTTCCTTATTTCTCCCTTCCTTCCCTCCCATCACAGCCCCTTGGCCCTGCATTATCTCCTCATGAATGTTTAATAAGGCCATTTGAGCTGCTCTATTATTCTGCTGCACAGAATTATATCTGCTCTTCCTGAGCTGCTCTCAACTCATTAAAAAGGGCAAAGTTCTTCCCTTCCTAAAAAAAAAGCACAGTCTTGATGAAAGAGACTGAGAACACATTTCTAAAACGGGACGGTCATATAACAGTAGCTGTGTCTGTCAGCCTGAAGGCTTTGAAGGTACATTTGAGTCCTTATGAGACTGAGAATGGGTCATCGTTGTCAAGTCATTGAAGAAATCAGTGCACAGTTCTTCCTTTTTCCTTTTTACCGAAAAAAGTAGGCAATGAAATAGCAACTGAATGGCATATTTTTAGCTAGTGTGACCCACAAATGTTGTCAAATACAGATGATGATGCGTCCCACGTGATAATAAACGCAACACGATTTGTTGCTGGGATTAATTATTCAATTGAGTGCAATTTGTGTGTATATAACAAGCTCTGAGGATATTATAATAATTCATATATTTTATTAAATATGATGATTCTAATCAAGGTGCACAATTACAAACTAGACAACAAATAAATGCTGGTTAATTTAGACTTCCAATTAGCAGCCACTTTAGCAGGTAACACACAATCATATGAAATCCTACTTTACCGACTTGATAATTCATATTTACTGTCATTTACTGTCTCACCTTTAAATATTAAAGCAGATAACAGTATTTGCTTATGGGTCAATATGTAAACCAGTGTGTGTGTGTGTGTGTGTTCTACTGTACCTCATCGGCTACTTGGTCTGCACGTGTCTGCAGGTCTGCCAGCTCATTTCGCATGTCTGATTCATCGGCCATGATGACTGTTGAACTTTGACCTCAAACAAGAAACACTGGAAGGGACAAAGAGAAGGGGGAGGGGTGACAGAGAGGTTAGTATACCAACAACAAAATAAACTAGCGTGAAAAATTTTGATTTGTACAGCATGTTGCCCATCAGCTAGCATTCAGACCGCAGCCCTGCAGTGAAACAATGAACGGTGGCTCTTTGATAAACAATCTATCCATCCATCTGTTTTACTATCATCCATCAATCTTGGATTCAGTTTTTTCTGCCCCCACGTGTTGTCAGATTGGAGAGGTTGTTCTATTACAGCGGGGTCAGAGGTTCAGTCACAAGTAGCAGATTTCCGCAAAGGGTCCTTCAGCAAAACAGTGAAGAGCTAATTACACCAGACCTTGAAGCTAACACTTGAAAAAAGCACCATTTCACACTAATTGGAACTACTTTGTGGAGAGGAGGAATTACAACTCAGCAGGGAAAGTTATCTGGGTTCCTTTAAAAGCTTCATGCGGTCAAAGCTGTCCAATCCTCTCTAACTGTCAACGGCACAGAAAACACTGAGATGCTGACTTAGCCAAAAGGGCAAAAGTCTTACTTCATAAGCACAAGTGATGCATAATTCACTGTTTAAAACACTGTGGGTAAATAGATTTTTACAGACCCAGTCACGCAACCATCCATGTTTATGTACACTCATAAACACACTGTCCACAGGAGAAAGCCTGCTGCTACAGAGCTCAGACCTCACTAACCCAGAGTTTCCTCCTCAGGGGTCATCAGTGAATCGAGATGAACGAGAGATGAGCTCCATCACTCTAACAGTTTGAGGAAAACGTATCCGGACAGAGAGCAGGGTCTATTTTAGTTCCTCTGACAGCTTTTATTTCATATAGCCGCACTGAGCAGAGCCGGAGGTATGACCCATGAAAAATGCATGTTGCTGTAACTCTGCAGGCTGTCGGAGCGACACGCTGCTGCCGGTCGGGGCGAAGCAGACCAATACCAGGGAGCTCAGTCTCTATGTTTGCTTCATTCTGCCCCGGCTTCTCTGAACAATTGAGCCCTCAATGAAGCTAATAATCTGATCCAATCAGATCTCATTAGTGCATCTAACGCGTTCTTGTTTCTATTGCACAAATCTTTTTGTTCTAATGTGGCTTGTCGCTGATATAAATTGAACGACCCAGCAGCTTTCAGCTCTGGGATCATTAAAGCTTCATGTAATCTAATCTACTGCAATATACAGTGCAGCAATGGGACGGAGGGACCGTTCACTTTTGGATTCAATCAGGTGCTGGGGCTGCAGGAGGAAACTGCCAGTTAGATTCATTTGCCACAGCAAAAATGACATTTCCAAACTCAGGTTGTCATGGATTTGGTTCATGGTTTTCAAGTTGCTTGTTTAAAGATCTTTTCAGGAAAAAACAGCTGGGTATTTTGTTGATGTACCAGATTTGGGCACCTTAAAAGTTTGTTTTCTGCTGGAGCCTGAGGCCTCCATCATCCAGTCGCTGTCACAAGGTCTCTAAGGTGAATAGACTCAAAGATAGAGTCACAGCTGGATGTTTGATAAAGTAGCTCGGTGTTCTGCCCGCCCTCTGTCTGTCTGTCTCTGCCTCCATCTCGGCGGAGTCATCGGGGCGGTTAATAATTGAACATGTGCCGGGAAAAGAGATGGAGGGGGGAAAAAACAGCCTTTTCAAAGTGCTTCTCTCCTTCTTCCATGCCCCCTCTCTCCTCATGTGTGTTTTGTCTGCTATGCCTTGTGCACAGTTGCACTTTAAAATATTTATTTTGACATTTTACATTTCAGCCATTTGTCTGCCGCTGTAGTCCAGTCCGTCTCACAATGAATAAGGTGCAGCTCATAGATTAGCTACATAACAGGTGAATCATGCTGAGGAGACGAGGCTTTGTGTTATAAAAGAGGGAAACTGGGAGGGAATAAAACACAAATCCACCATGTTTTCGGCAGAACAAGAAACAGTCCAACAGCCAAACATGTATTCTTTTGAAAGAGACAAATGAAGATTAGTAAAATTACAATTATGTAACACAGACTGATTCATTTGGAGGAATGAGTCAATTTATTCAGGTCATCATTGTATCGCTCGTCTCCGCTTTGTGGAATGGATATGAAGATTCAAACTAGCAGCAAGACTCATCAGATCCGTTGCCATGCTCGAATCATGCCCACTTGTTGACAGTGTTGTCAATAGCAACTGTATTGGCGATCTAGTGATACATCTGCACTCTTCAAGTACATTTACACAACTGAATATAACTAAATACTGTAACATCTCACTCTGTCAGTAACATTCAGGCTTGTGCTCTCACACCAGCCTCACTACATCAATCCTCCCAGTGTACTGTCTGCAGGGTTATTGATCAGTTGTTGCTTATCTCTTTGCAGAGGAGCTGCTTCCTGTCAACACACACACACACACACACACACACACACACACACACACACACACACACACACACACACACACACACACACACACACACACACACACATATCACAGCTTCTCATTTCCCTTTTACATTTAGTCCGTCTATATTTGTGTCCCTCACTTCTCAATCTTTCAACATTATGACAAAAATTCAAACTAATCAAATATGAATCAATGTGTAATAATTTAGTAATTAACAGTGTATTTGCTTGGATGCTGAGTATAAGAACTATGTGCTCCCACTTGGATAATCATTTGGTCATCTGTGACCCTAAAACATCAATGTGCATTAGAGGAGTTAAAGGGGCTGAATTCAATAATCAAAGCAGAAGGATTGTCTGCTCACAGCGCTCAACATGGAGATGGCTGAGCCGGCAGCTTGCAGCTACCAGTGACTAACAGTGCAAACACCTGCAGCAGTGCTGATAGAGCTAAAAGTGGTGTAATCTGATGCATGTCAGCATAAAACAGTATGTTGATCTCAAATTGCCATGCCAGAATACTGAGATGATTATGTGTGTATGTCTATTGCTTAAATGTTATAGGTTACCAAATTGGTTTCCAAATTTCATGACAATCAAAAAAAATCCCAAATTCATCCTCTGGGAATCATGGATTCAATTTGCATGTCAATCAATCTATCGACCGCATTGTGGTGCATAATGCAAAGTCACATGATGACAAACATCGGTAAGATTCACCCTCTGGGGACCATGAATGTAGAATATCTCAGGAAGCAATCGAGTTATTGTTCAATTAAATCAGCCTGGACCAATGTCCTGTGAAGACATACACCTACAGTATTCTACTGCACACAACATAAGACCAAGTAGAAATGAGTTAGCAAAACCAAAAACTAAGCGTGAGCTCAGCTAGCTCGGAGTAAAAATACATTATGTCGATTCACTAACCTAAATGCTGAGAGATAACGATAGCTTTTTACTTTCAACATCACTTAATTTAGATCCCCGAGAGACACTGCAGCTTTTTCAGGTATCTCACTTTCTCCTGCTCGTTATATATTTGATCATTACTTGTGCGTGCCAAACGGGCTCGTGTGATGCTGTGGTTGCTGGGAAACGTGCAAATGGCACAAAAATAAAGCCGACACGTCTGAATCACCAGCTTTTTGCTGGTGACACGTTGCTAAAATGTGAAAAAATGTTTCACATCACACTCAAACGATTCATCTCTCCTCCTCCGCTGTCCATCCATCCCACTCTGAAGGTCACTTCCTCTTTAGCATGATTAACCTGTTTCATGGACGGACACCCACTACAGTGGAGGTGATGTAACGCGAGGTCCGGCCGTCCCCATCCCCCACCTGCTGCTCTGCTGGCTGTCGCCCGTCTTGCCTGACGGCTGCTGTAAGGCCTGAACCGCCAGGCTCAGCCCGCGGAGAGATTAAAGTCAGCAGGGAAAGAGGATTTACTCGCCGTTTTCTCTCCTCTCCTCTGTCTCACACACTCGCTCTTCTCTCATGCTTTCTTTGTTTCACTTAACGATTTCCACACCCTCTTCGTCCATGAATGTCCAAGATTTATGTAACAATCAACAAAAATGACCATTATTACACCTAGACTTTACAGGCGGGGTCAGGTGGGTCTTTCCCGGAGCAAATCCTCTCGCTCACAGGAAGTGAGGTCTACTTAGTTGGCATAAGAAGCCATTCTGGCTGAAGTCTTACCACCTACAGAAAATATCATCAGGACACAAACATTATATTAATTGTCAAGACATGTCTAGATGTACGGAGCAAAAACACAGACAATTGATTTCCATCTAAAAATTATTCAAGTGTGATAGGAAAACTTTGACTTAAATGGAGACATTAAAAGAGCACCAATTAATTATTGATCAAAATATTAATAGCATTCATCCTAAAAGCTGCTAAAGGGAGACGTGATAACAGCATGAGAGGCATATTCATTTGTTGTGCCAAGATGGAAATTGTTATTGGTTTTATCTGCCTCATTGAACATTGAAATGTCCAGCTGATAATATGTGGACTACATCTGTCTTTCTTTCTCTATTGCTTTTGCTGTTTAAAAAGTCCTGAATTAGTTTCTGTCTCTGTCTGCCTCCTACTTTGACTGCCTCATCCATCATCACGTCTTTTCCTTCCTATAAAGCCATTTAGTACCAGCACACCACACAGGCAACCATTAACGCCATGTTCTGGAGATCATTGGAACTAGTTCTGCTAGATTCACAGCACACAGTTTTTGGCACAGAGCTCCAGTAGGGGACTGGATTAGCACCGTCATACGCTGACATGATTAACACACAGCTACACATCCCCAATCATGGAAGAATCCAACGACAAGCTATTTCAGGCAACAAAGAAAAATCCTGTCAAAGCATATAAATGGAAAATTCCTCTTTGAAAAAGCAGAAAACAGTTCAGTTCTTATAGCATCAGTACTGTAGGTGTTTTCAGTGTAGTCATGCATTATTACACTTGACATGCAGTGATTGTGTTGTACCTATGGCTTTCACAGTGAAGTAATTTCCCCTGCGGTGATGGTGATTGGCTGAACAGCACAATATGCAGTTTTAATGCCCTTTTTCACCGCAAATTACGTGATTTATCCTGACTTTAATACGCTGTATTGTTAGGCTATTATTAGATATTTTGCTTTTTAAAAGACAATGTTGTTGACCATTTTAAAACAATTTAATTAGTTGTATGTTGTCGATGCAGAAGTAAAGTGGAATGAAGGGAGTCGGTCTGTGTGTATGAATTTGTTGTTGTTATTCAGCGCTTGTAGCCAAATGAAGAAATTGTGTCCCATCTCTATTCTCGATATCTCTACACACCCTGATTGAACCACCTCTAGCACTCAGTTCCAGCATGTTATACAGGATCATTTAAGGAGAGGCGCAGGATGAAAGAAAGATGAAGTCACACTTGTTTGACACCTGTCACTGTAGCTGTTGTGATGAACTGCCTCGACTCTGAACCGAAAAGTCTGCTATCAATCAAACGGCGTGTTGAGTTGAGATAAACTATGTTTGTGAGGGAAATAGGACATCAGGACACTCTGGCTGCACAGAAAGCCACAGTCAGGGAAACCAGGTCAGCTTGTCAGTCGCTGGTTGTATTTTTCTCACGGGTTTATGGAAGCACTAACCTAAATCTGGGGGATTTTAGGATAGCTGGTACTCTCTCTCTCTGTCTCTGTCTCTCTCATGGGTTTGTGTTTTTTTGCTGACTAATTGGAGAGGCGGTGAGCAAATGAGACGGTGGGCACAGTGTGACAGAAAATTAGCATTGCTATTTCTGTAACGCTCCTTTTCTTTGTATAATTGCGAGCAAAGCTGGTTGTGTGTAATTGAGTATCACAAAAGTGAACCCTGGGCAGCCAGTGGGTTTGTGGAGAGGCAGCTATTTAACCCCAGGAAGAACATGCCTGAAGGAGCAGTCATTCAACACAGTCACACTATAGAACATCTCTTACCTCAGCAGTGTTGCACAAAAACACTGAAGACAAGAGAGGTGACATCAAAGATTTTGGCTGAAAGTATCGGAGGGTCCAATAGGCCTATCTTACTACATCAGAACCATGTTTCATTATTCACTGGATAGAGGCAGGTCAACATTATTAATGCAACAGCAGTGAGTGTGTGTGTGTGTGTGTGTGTGTGTGTGTGTGTGTGTGTGTGTGTGTGTGTGTGTGTGTGTGTGTGTGTGCGTGTTTCAGTGCACATGCAGCTGTTCATGTGTGTACTGTACAGTATGTGTGGTTCTTGTGTTTTTTTCTCCATTTTTAAATGTCTCTGATGCCACTGTGAGCGCTGCTGGGCGATTCGGAGAAAATCAAATCTAAATATATATAGATCAACAATAATGTAGGGTTGAGTCTTGGTGTTTTTACAAAATATTTTAGATATTTGATTTTTGACAAATAAATCATCAGCACCTTGTCAACACCACATTTGCCTGCCATGCAGATTATAGAATATATTCCTAAATGTTTCTTCATGCACCTGACAGACTAAACTGTTTATTACAGTCGACATATTTCAAACCTGATGCCCCACGGCTGCACCAGAAAGAAATGTGCAGCATGTATTTATTTAATTTCATAGTATTTAAATTAATAATTCATATAATAGAAGATTTATACTTGGCATCCGTGTATTGATACAAGGTTACCTTGGAAGATATTGTGATAATATGATGTCATGTTTTATCCCTACCCACATCTATCCTTATACCTGTCTATATGCAGCAACAACAAATAATAGATATCATTAAAAGGTTGGACAAATTGGGCAAACTGGAAAGACTTCTCATCTTTACACTTTCTATCTGCAGTCTATATGAGACAAAATTAACATTTCATATTGATTGATTTACTGTTTTTATGAACATATTGAATCAGATATCACTGGATCATAGTCTGTGTGTTCTGTACATTAAGAGTTGCCCCTAGCAACAACCCTTTACTAACTATGTATTAGTCTGGAGTGTAATGATTTGAATATTTCATAACAATCTGTGTTCATTCAGATCATTTATTTTCAAATCGGAACAAAACATATGATGTCAAAATGGTCATCAAAGCAAGTGACATAGACTTTAGAACGGCCCTCCTCACAGTGACCGAGTCCCTGCGAGACGCCAGAGCCTCGTCCCACTCCTCCGTTCTCATTCTCCTCGACCTATCTGCTGCATTCGACACAGTCAACCACCAAATCCTCCTCTCCACTCTGGCTGAACTTGGCATAACTGACTCTGCTCTAACCTGGTTCACATCATACCTGACAAATCGCTCCTTTCAGGTCACATGGAATGGCTCTATGTCCAAACCCTGTTCTCTGGACACGGGTGTCCCTCAAGGCTCAGTATTAGGTCCGCTTCTGTTCTCACTATACACCAGATCACTAGGTTCTGTTATCACATCGCATGGATTCTCCTACCATTGCTACGCAGATGACACCCAGCTGTACCTCTCTTTTCCCCCGACCTCTGACACTCACATTGCAACTCGCATCTCGGACTGTCTGGCTGACATCTCTGTCTGGACAACTGCACATCACCTCAAGCTTAACCTGAATAAAACCGAACTCCTCTTCATCCCAGGGAAAGACTGCCCTCGCATGGACCTGTCGGTCACTGTCGAGGGCATCACAGTATTGCCGTCGTCAACTGCGAGGAACCTGGGTGTAATCCTCGATGACCAACTATCCTGCACCCCCAACATCACTGCTGTGGCCCGATCCTGCAGATTTGCCCTCTACAATATCCGCAGGATTCGGACCTTCCTCACAAAGGATGCAACGCAACTCCTCGTCCAAGCACTGGTCATCTCCTGCCTTGACTACTGCAATTCTCTCCCGGCCTCTGCGATTAAACCATTGCAGCGTATCCAGAACGCTGCAGCACGCCTTATCTTCAATCTACCCAAATTCTGCCATGTGACCCCCCACCTCCGTGACCTCCACTGGCTCCCTGTTGCAGCACCCATCCAATTCAAGACAATGGCACTGGCCTTCAGGGCCATCAATGGAACAGCACCCATCTACCTTCAAACACTGGTCAAACCTCATGCCCCGAAGCGAGCACTTCGCTCCTCTACTTCAGCTGGCCGGCTGGTACCACCATCGCTGAAATCAAACAAATGTCGCTCAGCAAAGTCCAGACTCTTCTCTGTTCTGGCGCCTCAGTGGTGGAACGAACTCCCGACTAATGTCAGGACAGCTGAGTCATTTGCCATCTTCCGAAAAAGGCTGAAGACTCGCCTGTTCAGACTTCACCTCGACTCTACATAGAATGACCCACTAATACCCCTCCACCCCCCCCCCCCACCCCCCCAAAAAAAACCTTACCTATAGCACTCTGATCATAGCACTGTCGCTCTTAACGTACTACGTTACTCAGATGAGGACCTAACACTTGTTCTATTTTTAGCTCTTACTTTATCGGCAATGATATGTTGTGGTTTCTTTGTTTCCTTCTTCTCACAGGCAGGTTTCCACAGTTCCAGGCACATTTAAATGCAATAAATAATCACAACAAACACTATTTAATGCAACTCATTGAATCAACACGTGAATTTATATCTATATAGATTGTCCCGTCACGTCTGACGTCAGATCAAAGGCGGATGGCATGCGTAACGGAAACTCAGCCTCTCGGACCAAAACATCTCCCTCGCTCTCTCCTGTTTTTTAGAATATCAGCATTGTTATTATTATGATACGCGCGCACAGCGCGTGATGCGCGTGGTGGGAGCGGCGGCGCTGCTTCTGTCATCGGGTTGTCAAGTGACGGATCTTGCACTGAACCTCCCCTAACGCATTAAAGGAGAGGAGAGGAGCTCATTTGATTGGTGAAGATCTGAATCTTATTAATTAATTAAATCGTATTAATCCCAGTCCACATCTCGTCTCCTCCTCGTCTCCCACTCACGCCTTCTTCTCCTCCCTCTTTCCCACTTGCGCCGGTGGGCGAGACGGGAGGTGTGCCTGCGCGACCCTGCCCGGTGCACTAAACTTGCAAAGTCCAGGCGGACACACCCCGTCGGCGCGGCGCACGTGCGCTGCGCGCTGACTACGCCTAGTCTACGAAACTAGGGCCCAATGTACCAATGTGCCATTTTTTGTGTTCATTTTGATGAAAATAATTAAAAGATTTTTTTAATTAAAAAAATAAAGTCATATATTTAATTTCACAAGCAGCCAACATATTTTTTTGTGCAGTTTACCACAGTCACACACACACAAACCACGTATGACTACTCTACCTCCATGTTGACCTATAAGCAGTAAACACATATGCCAAGATGTGAGCGGGCCAGAGAGCATGATGGGAGCCTGAGGGCTAAGCTATTCAGACAGAACACCCACCACTTTATGCCTGACTGCTAATATACTATACGTGTAGCAAAAGCCACACGCATTGGCAAATACACGGACTGTGCACTGAGATGCTTATAGTCTAATTCTAATATGACAACTCAAATCAAACAACAAAGGCAAAAACAATTACATTATCTTGTAAGATCCCTGTGTTTGATCTGTACTGACACAACATGATGGCCTTCAGTCATCTCAGTGTGACTGGTCCTGGATGCATTAAACAACAATTCTGAACGCATCCTTTATCACATATAACCCCAAAACGGTGAAATGAAAAGGCCAATATTATAATCTGAATTCAGTCAGTCTTAATGTGCACCCCAGAAAATGAGTATTTAAAACAACTTCAAAAAGGCTAATCTGATGATAACTGAACTAAAAGACTCATCTTTTAACTATTGCAGTTGCAAGAACAGTATTCTGTGTTTGTAAATAGTATTTTCATGTAAAGATCTTTTCTGACACCTTTATCTGAACAAAATGCCGGGGTTATGAGTCATTTTCATTATTTCACTTTCAATTCCTGCTACATTCAGTAATACTATCTTATATCCGCCTTCAGATTTACAAAACCGATGCCAGAGAACGTCTTCATAATGTAGCCCCCGGATTTCCACCCAGGTTGTCCACAGTGGTTGAATATGAATGGAAAAAAGGTAGAAACGCTCGCACAGCGCTGGTTTTCTGCCCACAGTAGCGCCTGCCGTGACAATATGGCGTCACCGAATTAAAATGTCCCATATGGAGAGACAGGAAGGATGCACAGAGGGAAATATTTTGTGGAAAATCACTGAGGGAATGAGGAGGATAGATGCCTGAGCATGTTATTTTGGTGCAGTGAAAGATTCCACCGAAACGGACAGCTTTGATATTACAATCCCCAAATCACTTGTCTATAATTGGATAAAAAAGTTTGAAGGCATAATCACAGATCCCAGGGGCTCCTATTTTGGGGCTGAATTTTCCAGTAACGCTAGGGATTCTCACTGCTTGCAGCCGCCACTCAGGGACTGAGCAAAGAGGTGCAAGGCCACACCCGACCACCTGGCAGCTCAGTGTAAATATGCACCATTTAAGAATTTAACACCTTGGCCCGTGACGGCGGATTACAAGATTCAAATGACAAATGGTTCTCTGCATTCAGCATTTATTATTTGTCTCAGCTGAGCATGGATGATGGAGCAGATTGTATTTCTGGAGGGGGTGGGGGGGCACCGAGACAGGCAGATTAACCAGAGAAATGAACGGACAGGAAGACACCTGCAGAGGTTAGTCAGAAAAGAAAAAAAACTCAATAAACTACACATGAAAACTGTTTTAGGAACAGTTTTGAACTGTATCACAGGGATAATAACAGTGTATTCTTTATAAAATGATGCATCAAGAATCCGCGGACACTTTGCATGTTATGATCTGTCAGCGTAATAAATTAGACCGAATCACGCTGTGCAGGCACACAGATACGTGAGCAGGGGAACATGGCGGTGTGGGACGTACAGGAGATTCAAAGCAATCATCTGTGGCCTGCAGGGATAATCACTGCAAAGCCCCACTGTCCCATTCACTGAGGATAAAACCCACTGGATTAATCTGTCGGCCTACAGAATCCACACACAGACACAAACACACACACACACACACACACACACACACACACACACACACGCCTCACAACACTTACATAACACATGGAACACTCGCTTTTACTTTCCCTCCGTCATAGATGCTTTCCCTTTTCTTTCACATTTGCAACCTCTCTCTCACTTTCTGCTGCCACAAACAAAACCTAGAGTGCATGTGTCACACACACACACACACACACACACACACACACACACACACACACACACACACACACACACACACACACACACACACACACACACACACACACACACACACACACACTCCACCACCCCCTCCTTTCCACCTTTTCTTCTCCTCTCTCCTGCCGCTCGCACATTCGAACGGACACCTATCAACATGCTGCTCTTTACATGCTGCTCATTTATACACTCACACATACACAGAGCTGACAGGCACATACAGTACAGTGTACATATAGACTCTATACATGTGCACATACATACAGGATGAAGAAAGACATGTTACAAAAAAACATACTGCAGAAATACAGACAACATGGTTACAGTAAACACAACACACACGTGCATACATACAAATACCGAGCACATTAATGACTGTGAGGGACCTTAAGATGGACTATTTGTTCTGTTGAAATTTGGACTGATTTTAACGTCACAGATGAGAAAAAAAAGGCATTTTAGATTTAGAAAAATAAAAAACACCTTCAAGGGTAAGAGAGTTTTGCTCCTGTGCCAGAGGAATCAGGTTACTACAGATCTGCCATGTCATCCTGATCAATAGAGCAGGAATATTTATCACAGTTTCAAATATCTAAAATTGTCTGTTTGTCGATAGAGTATCAGGATCAGAACACAGAGTGCTCTGTTTCTGTGGAGGGGAAGATGGGTCGGTCTGCACAAGAAACTATACTCTACATCCCTCTAAATGATGGTGAGCTGCCTTTTAAGCTGTTAACCCTCTGAGATCCAGCCACCTTTAGTGTCTGTAAGAGGCTGCGGTGGGCTCAGTCGGTAAGCGATGGTGAAGAGACTGGGATCATATGAAACTAGACGACCTCAAGAAACCAACACGTTGTTGGGCTGAATAATGCTCCAAAGTGAGGCTATGCTTTGGTGAAGGAAAACAATTCTCCAAGGGATCTTTAAACTTCTCATCTCAGGATATGTAAGTGAAAATGGGTTCTACGGATACCAGGCTCCCCGTTACAGACATGCTGATCCCATGCAGGATTTTCTTCACAAATAATGAACTCTAAGTCCTTTTTCCATTCAACTATGTAGTGAATTTCAAGCAAACTTCTCAAAAATTGTGAATGAGGTGCAATTCCATACATTTTTGGAGCTACTGATCTGCCGGTATAGAGAGTAGAAGAAAGAAGTACAGGTTGTCCGGAAACAAGTCGCCTTGGCCATACAACCATCGACAACAGAAACATGAAGAGAGGTCTTCATGCTATGGGAATATCACGGAAGATGCCGACAGCACAAACAGCTGATCACTGAATAACATTTTCGCTGTCAGAATAATCCATTTATAGAACATCAGCACTTTTTTTGACAGAGGCAAAAAAAGCAAAAACAGTTTTGCAATTGAGGCCATTTCCATACAACTTTTCTTACAGAGACATTTCAAAATGTGCTTAAAAATATTTCAATTGAACCACAAAACATCTTGCAGCAGGGTTTCTAAAACCATCTGCCCCTCCCCCAAAAAGATAGAATTAACCAAAGACAAGTCTATTTTGTGTGCCATCCAAACATTAACAGGTTTTAAGAGCACATGTCCAAAACAAATCTGTATAATAAAATCCCACATGGTCAGAAAGGCAGCGTTCGCCAAGAACGGACTGCAAATGTGATCTCCCTTCTCGTTCGACTGCTGACACCAAATTAAGAGAGCAGCATGCACTGAAAATGACGATCACAGTGCGTTCTTGTATATTACTGTTTCTCTACCATCTGGCAATTTTGTGGCAGATTACATTAAGATTCAAAAAGGAGAGTGCAAAAGGAACAAGATGAATAAATGACATGGGGAATTAATTAAACTGTGTGACTGTGAAAGGGACGAGAGGAAAAGTGCTTTCCTGTCGACAGATGTAGTGTGATGCTGGTGGTAATTTTCTCACCATTATTCTGTGGGCAGGGTGATGGATGGGTGAGTGATGGGTGCTGAGGGGGAGTAAGAGGGGGAGGACGGGGGAGCAGGGTTGTGCCAGTCGATGTAACAACTATTTTCTCAGCAGGAAAATGATGATTCATGCACACTGGCTTCATGTTCATGTACAGACAATCAGCGAACAACACCTGTTTCACCTGCAGCCTGAACAAATGGCAATCACCACTCCAGGAACTACTGGGAACCAGGTTTTATAACATTCTCCACTTCACCAGCGAGATGGTTCAGTCGGTCTTTCAAAGTCTTACTGAATAATTCACATGATTGAGTGCTTCAATGCACATTGTACACTTTGTTCAAAACTATATAACGCTGCATTCCAGAAAACCTGGAGGTCAGAAATGTCTCCAATTTTAATTAATTTCCTGCTTTTTACCTCCAAGCGCTCCAGGTACACGTTTCGCCAAACATGAATCAAAACCATGTGAGACCGTGCCATACTGATGTTTCTTTGGCAGGTGTACACATCATTGAAGTCTCAGCAGTGCAGCACCAACATGATTCTGGTGTTTTTAACCTTTTACTGAAAAACTATTCGGCCCAGAAACGTGTACGATGGAGACGGCCTACGTCCTGCAGGGGGTGAAGGGCCTCAGTAAGTAAGTAACACTAATGTACAGAGATGAAAACGTTCAGGGATTGTTTACTGCTATCTAATAACATGACAACATATTTTGAGACCAATCAACATGTGGAACAGGTTTAATTGTAGATATTATGTATTCTCTTCATTACATGGGTTAGGGTTGCATCAGTATTTTTCTATTGGGCTATGAGTACCAGTTTTTGTGTCTTGGTAAATCGCGAAAAAACTGTAAATGTGGATTTAAATTATATTTGTGGGCTAGATCCAATAAATGTATTAGCAAAGAAATGCATAAAAGGTTGAACGAGGTTGGATGTGTGTTAGTTGGCTGAGATATCGGCGTGTGTTGAGCATTTCATGGTCATTTCCTGTCCTAATTAAGTATCTGTTTACTCCTGATCACAAGCAACACCAAACAACGACACACACGTGTTGATCTGCTTAAGAGTCAGCCTGAGCTCTTTGTCCTCGCTGACATTACTGGAACACAGTTACGGTAGCAGGACGGGAAGCAGCGAGGGTCAAAACTTTGTATAACACTCTTCTTCCTGGAATGGACTTCAGTTCATTTCTAGAAAAAATCCTGTCATCATTCCCCTATTTTTAAATATTTTCATGTATTATACCTTTTAACGTGGTTAATTTCCGAACTTCATAACATCACACATGATGTTCAGTCACAGTAGCTTTATTTTCTGGGAATATTTTTTTGTGTAATGAGCCTTTCCCAATCTTTTAAAGGAGAAATACTCACTGAGCCAGAGTGGAACTATTAAAAAAATAAATAAAAAATTGCCAAGCTCTTATTGTGCCAAACAACGACAGTGTTAAGCAGACAGATATTGACCATGAATGACTCCCTATTCAGTCAGTGTTTCAAGGCCAATGAGCTCTGGCTCTGATCAGGTAGGAAACATTAAAGGGAGGTGAAGGTCAGACCTCTGGAAATCATCTTATATCAGCCAGAAGCAGCCTCTCCTCCATCACAACACCACTGTGGCCATGGCCGCTCTGAAGCATGGGACGATAGAAACAATTTCACAAAAAAGGCTTAAAACTCTTACAATGGCACTAAACCCTATACTGGAATCACTTTATATTTAATGGTATAGAATATGTGTATTGCGTCACATCTTCTTTGAGTGGAAAAACAATGAAATCATCTTCAATAAGATGATCATTAAGCATAAGGTCTCCCTGCATTTAAAAAAAGGATAAATCTATTTCTTTTGTATTTTTATATCCTGTATTTTTTTAATCAGATATTGTTACGTCTTCCATGACAGCAAGCGAGACAACTTTTGCATTCACTTCTGACGATATTTACGATTATCCCGATAATAGAAATCCACCCTGATCAATTATCATTTATTTAACATCAACCTGCCAAAGGGACTAAAGATGGAAATTAGCTACTGGCTATAGTCTTTATTTACATGTAAATGTTTGTCAATATGCACTGTCCCTGTTTTAAATAAATAAATCAGATTTTTCTTTTTTATCCGATCCATGATAAAAAAGAAAAAAATCCTATATCATAAATGGTCCTCAATTTATCGATTATATCGTCCAACTCCAAAGACACCACGCAGAACAACGTCCATCTGAACTTCCATCCAAATCAAGCCAACCAACATGGAATCATTCCTCTCGTTTCTAAAGCAGATCAACCTGCAGGAGGTCCATATTTCCATAACTACCATCACCTTCCTGACTCATGATGAGCCCTGCCTCGTCCTGCCAGATCAAACTTCAGCAGCAGCAGCAGGCACTAGAGGCTGGCAGACGCCCCCACATGTAAAATGAAGGCTTCACTTCAACAACACAGCTCTGATTTCGACCAGCTCCGCTTGGTGTTTTCCAGCTCCACTTCCCCCGGAGCTGTCCGTGGTGCTGAACGCCATTCATTCTGCGGGAGGCTCAAACACGAGGCTGCTTTATCCTTTAATTTAATCCTTACAACAAACATCGACTTTAATCCTGTCATTTATTGAAAACGGAAGCTCCGCTACAAACAAGGACACGTAAAATACCACAAAGTTCGGGGTTTCAACGCACGAATCACCATCATAAACACCAGAACATTTACAATGATTTCCCTCTTTAACACGACTTCACGGGCCGTTAACCCGGTCGGTGTTACAAAACAAGCGAAAACAAACTTTGACAACACGGCCACACAGCTGTGATAAATAAGCTTTACAGACATTAAATGGATAATTCACACGTTATGTGCTGTTTGTTTAATAGTGAACCCGACTGGCTGAAGCAAAGAGAAACCACAGACAGGTGAAACCTACCTCGTGAAGTTTCTTCTGGGGTTTCCTCGGTATCTTTTAACGGTGTGTTTCTACGCAGGATGAAAATGTCCGTCCGTGCTGCCGCTCCTCTCGACGGGACTGTCCCCGATGAAAACACACCGCCCTCCTCCGCCCCGAGTGTAAAGACGGACGGGTTAAGAAAGCACACACTTCCGGCTACCGTTTCACAAAATAAAACATTTACAAAGCCACTTCCTTGTTGGGTAAAATAAACTTTCTTCCGTCGTCCAGCAGCACGACGAATGTATAATCCTGCTCGCGTTTCATCTTCCGTAAGATGCCAGTTTCATTAAGTGGGAGTTATCCCGACGTCCTGTGTTCTGGAGGAGCGAGCTAACACCTAGCTTAACATCCCAAACTCTCACCGCTGTCCCCCAACAACAACAGTCCCCCTCCCACCCAACAACAACAACAAGAGTTCCGTGATGCTCAGCTAAGGTGATGACTAATTAATGATGGCACTATTGGAGTTATAATAACAATGATTAACTTTTATTATTTCTATTCAAATAAGAATTACTTATAGAGCACCTTTCATGCAAGAGATGTCATTCAAAGTGCTTTCCAATAAAACATGTTCATGCAACGTATTTAAACGAGGAAGACAATAGGCTACAGATGCACAATAAAGACAGTTGACGATGAAATGTATGAAATTATTCAACATTTTAATAACACAAAGGAATTTACATTTTATTCTGGATTATTATTATTACCAGTAGTAGTAGTAGTAGTATTCTTATGCTATTTTATTATATTTTATTTTAATTTAATCATTTTTTATATCACATCTGTGTCGTTGACATCTTTTGGTCGCTTTTAATTTGATAGTTAAATCACCTGACTTCCTGCCCCATTGTGTGAAATTGATGCTGCTCACAAAATGGCAGCGCCCTCTGATGTCACAGGGAGTGGATAAAAGGTTGTATTTGTGGCATCTACTACAAACACTGATCAAATTAAATAAATAACCTCCACAGTGAGAGCGGCGATTGTGAATAGTATTTTTTTCTTTATAAATAAAATACTTTTAACAGTGGTTTACTATTTAAATATTTTGTCTGTAATATATATATATATATATATATATATATATATATATCTGTGAATAATATTTTGCCAGCAGAATCCAGTTGTTTTTACAAAACATTCACCCTTTTTACTTTTTCACTTTCCAAGGCAATGCTATTGTAGCTAAAGGAAAGTAGGGGTGTCTTTTTCCACATTCAATAAACAGGCAGAGATGGAGGATGCTATATGGTTAAATCATCATCTCTAATACGTATAGTTTATTAGGAGTAGTAGGATAAAATAACTGGATAATTCAACACCTCTGGAGTTCTGCATTAAAAGAGAGACAGAGACTGTTCAGTGCTCTTTCATTTTCTCCATCCACTTACTGTTGACCTTCTTTCCATTTGTGCAGAAAATAACCTGCTGGAGAACCTCAAAAGGCACAAGTTCTGCAGGTACCATCAGAGACACACTGATATGATACACACACACACACACACACACACACACACACACCAGTTAGCAGTTCCCATTTCCAGCACAGAGACACTGATGGCACTTTAAAAGCTGTGTGAGACTTTCAATTCAGTTCATTTTTAATTCAGTTCAATAAATTGTTCATGAGCATGAAACTCTAACACCTCAAGAAACAAAAGTATACATACAATGACATGTATAACTAATAAGCACTGCAAATACTGCATGGCAACAGCTCATACAGCCTATAACAGGGGGCCTCGGAAGGGTCCACTCTAGTCCACAAGATGAATTTGTTGTGTTCACAGCACCTCTCAGTGCTCAAGGAATATAACATCCGAAGCCTCTTTCAGATTCATCTTGGCAAAAAACCTTCCTGGACAACTGAGAACAAAGAAGATACATTAATTGTTGGCTGGTTTGAGGAAACAGCCGTCTGTTTTTTGGTTGTAGCAGAGACATCATCTCAGGCTTTATCATCCGGTTTGCAAAAGGGTTGTTCATCAATGACAAACACTTTTTAAATGTACTTCTTCATCTTTACACTACAAGACAGAAAAACATTGGTTGTGTTGGTTATTATTCCTGGTCCGGCCCACTTGACATTAGATGGCTGTATTGTGTTTCACACCTCTGGCATATAATATCCATCATGCAGATATATGTGCATGTGTACACATACCTTGCCGGATATTTCCCAGTAGGTCTGGTAATTCAAACCCACACCTTCACAGTCACCACGTCTGCCTCTAACTATTATATTATACTGGCACGTTGTCAGCATTTTAAAGTCCTAGGTATCTGTAGTGCCTTGTTTTCTGAAGCTTATCCAGCGCAGGTCCAAACACCCAATGAGCTGATTAAAACCTTTTGGGAGAATCACAACAAAAACAGTCTTTTAGACCTGAAGAGAAGCACAATAGTTTAATAAAATCAAATTCTGACAGAATCATTCTCAGCCAGTTAGCTGCAGATATTTTAAGGTGTTGTCCTTTTGGTGTGACATTTTAACCAAGCAGTTCATTATTTATGTCCTGTTTCTGACTGTAAAGCTACATTACAGCATTTCTGACCTTGACACATCTCTAGATGATTTATCAGTCCACTTCCTGTAGAATCCCTACAGTAAATGCCACAGAGGGAGGTCAAAGGTCACAGGCGCAGTGCCCTGCAGAGATCATGTGAGGGGGGGGTCATGGAGACAGAGAGAGACAGAGATATAGGCCACATGTACACTCATCACTGGTGCCTCAGTAAACCAACGTAGTTCAGACATTTTTTTAATCTCTTCAGGTCTGCAAAGACACATTTCCACCTCGTGTGGATCAGATCATTTCCAGCCATTGAAGAAACCATTCAAGTCCTCCCTCCCCAATCAATGATTTCAGTCAGAGCACAATAAATCTCGCTGTACGCCCGCCGATTGAAGTACGACTGATTTGTCTCCTCGCATGTTGAGGCATTAACTGGAGAGCAGTTTATTTTATGTGTTACAGACGGTTATCCTAGCAGTGAAATTAAAGGTTTCAACAACTCTTCTGAATAAATCTCAGAAGTACAACTGCTGTCAGTCGTTGCCGAGTCTGTTGATCCGTCTGACTCGCTGCAGGAAATTGCTGTGGTGATGCATGATGCGTCCAAATGCCACACCGGGAGTCTCATAATATGAGCTCCTCTCACTCTCTTCCTACTCATTTTCATGTAAAATGCATTCATTTTGGGGCTATTTAATATATAGTTTGCTATGTGTGCACCATTCTTTTTATTTGTATTTTTTTTAATTTGTATGTTCAAAATCGACAAATTTCCTCATGCTCATGCACACACACACACAGCACCTTCAAGGTAGTGGACTTCTCAATAAAAGAAACGTGTGTAACTCAAATAAAATATGAGGCAGGTGAGACTACACAGGAGTGCTGCTGGTGCGTCATGAAGAAGATCACTAGTATGGCAGAGGAAGAGGCTGACTCAGGAGTTAAGCAAAGCTCCCCTGGCAAGCTTGACAACATCTCCCTGTTGCCAGGATGTTTGTGAGGTGTGTATCCCACACACAGCAGAGCCAAAGAGCTTGACTGTCCTGACCTACTGACACCAACAACCGACTGGCATGGACCTGTCGGTCACTGTCGAGGGCATCACAGTATTACCTTCCTCAATTGCCAGGAACCTGGGTGTAATCCTCGATGACCAACTATCCTGCACCCCCAACATCACTGCTGTGGCCCGATCCTGCAGATTTGCCCTCTACAATATCCGCAGGATTCTGACCTTCCTCACAAAGGATGCAACGCAACTCCTGGTCCAAGCACTGGTCATCTCCTGCCTTGACTACTGCAACTCTCTCCTGGCCGGACTCCCGGCCTCTGCAATTAAACCATTGCAGCGTATCCAGAACGCTGCAGCACGCCTTATCTTCAATCTACCCAAATTCTCCCATGTGACCCCCCTCCTCCGTGACCTCCACTGGCTCCCTGTTGCAGCACGCATCCAATTCAAGACGATGGCACTGGCCTTCAGGGCCATCAATGGAACGGCACCCATCTACCTTCAAACACTGGTCAAACCTCATGCCCCGAAGCGAGCACTTCGCTCCTCTACTTCAGCTGGCCGGCTGGTACCACCATCGCTGAAATCAAACAAATGTCGCTCAGCAAAGTCCAGACTCTTCTCTGTTCTGGCGCCTCAGTGGTGGAACGAACTCCCGACTAATGTCAGGACAGCAGAGTCATTTGCCATCTTCCGAAAAAGGCTGAAGACTCACCTGTTCAGACTTCACCTCAACTCTACATAGCATGACCCACTACACACGACGCACGACACACATCAAATAAGATGCTCAATTGCATTGCTCACCTTTTCTTCAAAAATCAGTAAAAACAAACTGTTAATACCTCGAATATGACTCCACAATCAATGGGACGTCGGTCGGTTTCACAAAAATCAAACAGTGCTTGTTTTTTAAAAGTGCCCTTTTGTTAGTAGTTACTTCTACTTAGGTCTAATACTGTTAGTTTACGGTTCACACATGGTAGTTATTGTTTTGATCCCCCACCACACACAGAAATACCATCCTGCCAGATGGTTGGATTCAAGAGCGCCATGTAGGTCTGAGTAAAGTGTGTTGAAGCGTTGCCGTCCATCATCTGACCCACCTCAAACATCCACACGGGCTCCTTCTCTGTGGTTCTTCTTAGTATTGTCAATGACACACAGAGCTCGCAGACCCTCCAGATCCACACAAATTACAAGCCGTCATCCGCCACCTTGTGGAAGCCACTCAACAGCTCCGGAGCGAGTACAGGGGAGAGACAACGACGTCATCCCTGGAGGTCAAAGGTCCGGAGGCAGCGACTGGAGCAGCAGTAGGCCACAAAACTCACAGTCGTCCTTCAGAGGGAAAAAAGTGTGAGAAAGATCAAATAAAATCAAATATGAAATGACATTTTATTTATAGTTATCTGTCAACAATGTCTATGGGGTCAGTTCAGTCTCATTAATAATGAATGCACATATAAGGATTCACAAATGTATTTTGAGATTTATATATAAATGACTCTCTTCTCACAAATACATTTCGTTTTAAATAAATGTAATATAAATCCATAAATATATGAATTAAAAAATTTGCAATTTTCATCAAAAATGTATTTGTATGTTGTTACATGTATATACAAACTGTTAAACTTGAATTTAAAAGACGCTTTTCATTTGTGAGTCTTTCCAAATGACATCTCTACGACTAAAATAAGGAAATCTCAGAATAAAACAGCACAATGCCGATGGGATAGTTTGAAACTTTACAGTTCAACCCCCGGCTATTTAGGTTGGTGCCTGTGTGTTTCTTAATATCACATTTCCTTAGGCTGCTGTTTTTTGTGAGTGAGAGGATTCAGTCACTTTAGGACAGGTAAAAAAGAAAAGAGGTCAGAGAGACTGCTGCCTGTGACTTTTTGTAAATCAGACTCGACTCTAAATTCCAGTGAAACTTGACAAAAAATAAGGAAGGCAGCAAAATCATGATATACCATTAAAATGTCAAACAATAATTGTAAAATCTCCATAATAAAATTGAATGACAACAAAATCATCTGGATTGTTTGATTGAGTTACGATAGCTGGTTTCTACATTTGCAGTAAAGACACATTACTGTCTCTCAGGATGTTGATGAGTACAATGAGTGAGGCTGTTGTCCCTTTTCTCTTCAGTTTGATTGAAACGCTCTATCGCCCTCTGCTGGCAAATGAAATACTTACAACTAAATTCAGACTGGTATTCTCAAAGAAAATAATTGAGAATGAACAATTATCTATTTGCTTGATTTTATATGCGAATGAAGTATAAATGTATTTCCATTTAGAGAATCATACACAGACAAGCAATTTAGATGTATAGTATATCTGTATATATTTACTTCTTCTTAACTTTACCGTATGTTTGCCTACAAATAAACCTGAAGAAGACCACAAGACAGACAGCTGCTGTGTTTTACCTGCAGGAAGGCATTTCAGATGATTATTGGACAGTCTCAGGTGCCGTAGAGACCTCAGTCGGCCAATCTCTGGACAGAGAAACTGGAGGGCGTTGTTGCTCAGGTCCAATGACTGCAGTCTGGCCAGGTTTCCAATAGCTGCGGATCAAACCCTCATCATGGTGAAAGGATCACTTTAACCAGCACGTTTTATATGTTATGTCAAATCAGTGTTAATACATTAATGTGACATATTTGTGATGTTACAGCTTGAACATCTCATCGTTATTGTCATTGTTGGTTTGCTGGTTAAATATTAAATATTTTTCTTGAAGGTTTTCAGCAGTCCCTTATTTAATATAGTTGAATCCGTACTTTAGCACGGTGTAAACAACATAAACGGAAAGCATCAAGCATCAATAACAATCATGCAATAAGCATTTGACAACAATGTCCGTGGCCTTTTCTGAAAGACTTTCTCAAAGAAGGGCAACAATGGATTCAAATATTTTTGAGTGAAAGTGTCAAATAAATCAGTGTAGAAAGGAAAAGTATTATGCCATAACAGAGGGCTCACCTTCAGGAATAATTACTATGGGGGGGAAACAACAAATGTTACAATATGAATTGACAATTCAAAATCAAATCTCTGTTAGTGTTCAAAAACGTCATGAGGCCTTTTATTTTCTGGAGTCAACTGTTGGACAAACATCTATGTGTCTGTAAGTTACCATTTAGGAATTAATCTGTCTTATTCAGGGCAAATTACAAAGATTAAGGATTGAACACATGTTCACAGACTTGTGGACCACTAAAATTCACCAGCCACCGTTCCCATTATGCCAGCCAATATAATGTCATGGAAAGTAGTTTCAGGCGACTCTTTTCTGTCAAATAACAATTGTTCCAAATATGTGTAAAAAAAACCCCACAGCTTTGCTCAATACTCACAATTCAATTAGATTTGGAAGCTTCTGAGCAAGATTGTCAGGCTGATAGAAAGAGAAAACAGAAAGAATCAGTAACTGTTACAGAGAATAAACTCATCATCTGGTCACTTTTGTCGAACTAAGAGAGCTCCTAACATTTGTAAAATGGTCTTGAGTCATGTTCGGTTTAACAATGAACAGATGATCACTGATGTCTACAGAATCTGCATAACCTTAAATGCTCCATTTTCAAATGCCTCTGATGCCACTGTGAGTGCTGCTGGGCGATTCGGAGAAAATCAAATATATAAAGTTTTGTCTTTTTACAAAATATATATAGATCAACAATAATGTAGGGTTGAGTTATGGTGTTTTTACAAAATATTTAAGACATTGATTTTTGACAAATAAATCATCAGCACCTTGTCAACACACCACGTTTACTGCCATGGAGATTATAGAATATATTCCTAAATGTTTCTTCATGCACCTGACAGACTAAACTGCTTATTACAGTCGACATATTTCAAACCTGATGCCCCACGGCTGCACCAGAAAGAAATGTGCAGCATGTATTTATTTAAGTTCATAGTATTTAAATTAATAATTCATATAATAGAAGATTAATACTTGGCGTCCGTGTATTGATACAAGATTACCTTGGAAGATATTGTGATTATATGATGTCATGTTTTATCCCCACCAACATCTATCCATTATACCTGTCTATATGCAGCAACAACAAATAATAGATATCATTAAAAGGTTGGACAAATTGGGCAAACTGGAAAGACATTTCTCATCTTTAAACTTTCTATCTGCAGTCTATATGAGACAAAATGAACAGTTCATATTGATTGATTTGCTGTTTTTATGAACATATTGAATCAGATATCACTGGATCATAGTGTGTTCTGTCCACAGCTTTGTTTCCCCACTTCCCATATATGTGAAAAGCCATGCAATGCATTCTGGTAGCGTCACGCTTATTTCAAGAGATGGTGCGCTGAGTTGGCCGCTCCTCATTTGCATAAAGTTGAGCTCGAGTCTACTTTATACACTCACCGAGTGGTGCATTTAATCAATCAATAGTTACATTTCTTTTAAAACATGCTAAGATACAGTAATGCTAACCATAACTATATTGCTGCTTAATTTGATTGCATTGTTAATTATTGTGTACGTAAACTAAAAGACACTGAGGTAAAGGTGAAATGGCCAATTTTTTATTTTTTTAAAAACCTGACTTTGTTCCATTATCCAGAGTGAAGGTCATGTTTGTTCTCCAACATTAGCCGTTCGTTAGTGTTCAACCACTGTGGAGCTAATATGTACAGGGATTATAAAATGCTGCCATGTTTATATTGACCTTTGAACTCATCACTCTATTGGTCTTTGAAAAAGCAAAAAATGTAAACCTTGGTGGCTTTTTAAATATCAAAATGCCAAATACCATAGAAGTATATCACACTCTTAGATATGCTGGAATACACATTTAGCAGATAACAGCCAACAGTTTCATTTTTTAGTTTGACTACCTTATAAAATTCCCCTTCACATGGTATAAAACTAAAAGTTCACACAATCTGTCAGTAGCAGTTTGATACAGAAATATGTTTATTATTTATTATTTACATTTTTAAAAAACACTGTAATAAACAGGGTGGATGGTGTTAGGCAGAACGTCCTGCCTCCACAGACTCCACAGGAACACTATCCAAGTCTAAAAGAGGCAGAACATCACGTGGGACCAGATACTGGGCCATGTTGGGGAGTCCGGACACCACACAGCAGCTCAGAGTACTGCGGCCGATCCCCATGTCAGAGACCTCGGACCACTCACCAGTGGTCACGTTGTAGCTCTCCACGTTGGTGGAGGTGGCGATGCCGTTGAAGCCCCCGGCAACGAAGATCCGGTCATCGATGACTTCGATGCCGAAGTTGCTGCGAGGGGTCAACATGTGGGACACTTGGTTCCAGGTGTTGCTCCGAGGGTCGTAGACCTCAGCGCTGCGGAGACGGCTGGCGCCATCAAAGCCGCCGACCTTTGGGAGGAAGAGGAAATGAAAAGGTCAAACGGAGATTGAACCAGTTTCTCTGAATCTACAAAAAACAACCGCTGATCAAATCTCTTCACACTTCAGGTTATGTGTTATGTGAGGGTCAGCAGTGTTTCCTGGACTTACAGCATAGAGGCGGTCTGCATACGTAATGATGCCAATCCCACTGCGGGCGCAGGCCATGAGGCCGATGGTCGTCCACTGGTCGGTCTCTGGGTTGTAACACTCAGCCGTCTGCAGGAACTCGTTCCCATTGAAACCACCGCAAACGTAAACCTGGGAACAACAGGAAAGGACTTTAATAGGATTTAACAATTAAATGGTTTAAGAATTAACACTTTTCTTGGCTTCTACTGGTAATAAATCATCTGAAATATTGCTACACAACTGTGAGATAATGTGAGAATTATGAGACCCACCTTGTTGTGGAGCGTCGTGGAGCTGGCGTCACTTCTAACCTCCTGCATGGATGAAATGAGACTCCACTGGTTTGTCTCGGGGTTATAGCGCTCTGCAGTGGAGAGTCGTTGATGCCCGTCATACCCTCCCATGGCATAGATGCACCCGTTGAGTGTAGTGACGCTCACATAGCAGCGGCGGAAAAACATGGGCGACACCTCATGCCAGGTTTTTGAGCTGAGGTCGAACCTGCACACGCTGTTGAAACACTCCAACCTGTCGAAGCCCCCAACGCAGTAGACACTCCCGTTGAGGAAGGCGGTGCCATGGTAGGCACGAGGACGCTCCAGATCCTGGGTCAAGCTGATCCAGTCGTTGGTGTGGACGTTGTAGGCCTCGATGCCGGCAGTCGGATCGCCGCCACTCCAGCCTCCGATGGCCAGCAGGACGGCGTTTGGAAGGCGAGGACGGGCGAGATGGTGGTAGACATCAGGCTGGTTTTGCATGACTTCGATGGCTTCCCTGACCATGCGCTGGCAGTCTGCGTTGTTATTCACCAGCTTATTAGTCATCACACTGATCCTCATGTACTCTGTACCCATGGAGGCCAGCCGCACCTACAGAGAAAACAGGACAGAATGTTTGGATAGAAGTTCATGGACGGCAGTACTTTAGGCCGGTCCTTTTATCCTACTGAACCAAATCTATTCAAAATGTCATCATTATAAGCTATATTCTGTTTTGGATACACAGACTTGACAGCAGGATTAGTTTAGTGTCGGTTTTGGTCTCTTCATGGTATTTGTTGACAGTGAGAGCAATATGGAGCATGAAAGCAACATTTCAGGGCAGGACAAATGATTTGACTCTAGAGGTGGCCCTACAGACTACTGTTCAGTCAGGATGAAACGGAGAAGAATCATGTGACAGGAAGTCATCCTACCTTAGATAAGAGCACAGCGATGTGGTCTCTCCTTCCCTCCAGTGCGTGGGCGATCCAGCGGAGGACGGCCTCATACACAGTCCTCTCGTCTCTCACTCTGAGGTCGTCTCTGTTCAGGATGGCGCTGAGTTGCTGCACAGAGAGCTGCGGGAACTCTTCAGAGGAAACGAGCTCCTCAAAGTGGTCGACGATGAAGCTGTAGGCCTGGCGGTGCAGTTCGGGGCAGAAGCAGACGGCGGTGAACTGGAAGATGCCGATGCAGTTCTCTGGGCAGAGCTGGCTCTCCAGGAAGTCGCAGCACTTTTTCACAACTCCCATCACATTAAACTGATCGGCTGCTAGAAGCAGCTCCTGAACGTTGTCCTCCGTCACTGAAACAGAGCCGGTGTATGCAAAGTCGATGAGGAGCTGCATCATGTCAGGAGTCAGGCCGGGGATGTTGTAGACCTTCTTGTCTGAAGAAGACCAGCGTTGGAAGAGAGCTCTGTGGGTCAGAATGAAACCACAAAGAAGAGGATGAGAAACTGACGTCAGCTGTTCCTTCTTTGCTTCACACTAATAACTAGGATAAGAAATATAGTGGGGCGCTTTTCAAAACAGCAGCAGAGTGAAATATGACTCATATCAAGGCTCCTCCCAGTTTACTTTAAACCACAACACTGACAAACCCAATACGCTGAATGACACACATGAAGTCTATTAAATAAATTACATCTGGAATGGAAATAGTGAATTATATGCATTTTGTAACAGATGTGTTACTTTTCTGAATGCACTACATTCTAAAATCTGCTTTAAAGTACAGTAGTATGGAACTGAGAGACCAGCAGCTCAAATTCTACTTCACATTTTTAAAAAACAACAAAACAATAACACGTTTGGCAAACATCATAAATCCAACTTGAGCTGAGTCTACAATCGATGTACAAACTTCACATGTTGGAAGTCGATATGAGATGAATGGAAAGAAACCACATTTGAGATGATATCCAGTCAAGTCATTATAATTATAAAAACTATAGACAGACAGGGAAACTACACCACTGGTTGAATTCTGAATGATCCTTTCAAATATGTTACAAATATTCTCGTAGCCGTCTATCAGGTGTTTAATGTCCTCTTGTTTTGTTTTAAATCACAAATGCTCTATGAGCTTGTTACGTGTTGTGGCTGTTCTCTCAGACTTCACATCGCTAATCAATCAATTTGCTGTTACTTTCTGCTCATTTGAAGGATATAAATTCATTAGTTTCCCCCCTAATATCAGATAATGTACTCACTCGAAGTAGAGGCTGCATCGACAGAGGAAGATCTTGTGGATTTGAAATTCCACGTCTTCAACAGTGATGACTGCGTCGCAAAACGTTCCCTCCAGACGTAAATCATTGAACCCTGAGGCAGGAAACAGGAAAGAAGAGTGGCGTTGATTGGCCATCTTGATTTGCTGATGATAGAGTCGTTGTCTCTGGTTGTTGGTTTATGTGGAGATCAAGAGAGAGACTGGACACCTTCACAGATTTCACTTCTAGAATAGATGCTCATCACATCACTGTGATCTATGATTCATGCAGAATGTTATTGTTCAAATGTAGTTTGTATGTGTTTAACTGCAGCTTCCATCAGTCAGACAGCAGGTGAAGGTTCACTAAAGTGGCAGAACTCACACTATTTGTTTCAACTCTTGGGCCACTTTATTAACCATGACAACGGATGTTGCATTTATTTTTGGAGTTTTTCTCTACTTTTCAGAGGCCACTTTAGTGAACCTTCACCTCCTGTCTGACTGATAGAAGCTGCAGTTAAACACATACAAACTACATTTGAACAATCACATTCTGCATCAATCACAAAACACAGTGATGTGATGAGCATCTATTCTAGAAGCTGTCCAGTCTCTCTCTTGATCTCCACATAAACCAACAACCAGAGACAACAACTCTATCATCAGCAAATCAAGATGGCCAATCAACTCTTAATGTACATGTACATTAAGAGTTGCCCCTAGCAACAACCCTTTACTAACTATGTATTAGTCTGGAGTGTAATGATTTGAATATCATAACAATCTGTGTTCATTTATTTTCAAATCGGAACAAAACATATGATGTCAAAATGGTCATCAAAGTAAGTGACATAGACTTTAGAATGTGCTGTGAAGTTTGGAAAAGCAGTCAGTCAGTATTCAGCACTCAGAGAGAAGAGACACATCAATAGTTATCTCAGCATTTACCTGTTCACTGTTTGTATTTTAAAGCTTCAGCAGACTTATATCTGTCCAACGTTTATTGTATTTGTTTTTTACTGTTATTTTGAGAAGAATTCCTGACTCATCCCAGTGGCCTCGGCTGCAACACTTTGTAAGTTTATTTTGCTGATGTTTTCATTTCTGTGATGAAATGTGTGACATGTTAACGGTGTTGGAAGTAACACGTTACAAAAGTAATACATTACCTTTCGCTGTAAAGCGGTAATGTAAAGCATTACAAAAAATAAATGGCAATATTTTACTCGGTACAAATCTCAGTAACGTGCGTTACAATGCATTTTAAGCGCGAAATCAAATGGTGTGTTGTTTTTATACAAATTCGCCATCACCGCGAGATTCGCAGGGGAGAAAACAATGATGGCGGCAGCAGAGTCGGACTCGGCCAGCTTTATACGATCTTAAACCCATCAAACCCGTATCAAATTCATGTGTACAGGATAAGAAACGTGTAGGGATATGATTTCTGAAGCCGATTGAAACCCCTGGCTTGTGTCGCTGTTTATCTGAATTGTGCCGCCTTGTGAACGAGGTCGACTCGTGTTTGCGTCCTGCGCATGCGTGAGAATGCGCGGGGATTTCACCCGGAAGTGGCCGACGCCGTCGTTGATAGTAATGTTGTTGCCGGAACAGTCAAACGATAACATGGCTTCGAAAAAATCAACAACTAATTTTCCTCGAACGCCATCTTTGTATGTATGCCGCCAGATAGTTTGTTATTGTTTAAAGTAGCCGTGTACCGGAAGTCGTTCTAACACCGTCTTGTAGAAAGGGCTACAGCGCCATCTAGCGAAGCGCAGTCAGCCATGTCACTGACTATTATCGGAATAATTCAACTGATTTTTTTTTTTTACAATCAACAGTAGTAGGCTCTAGCTCTTGATTTCAATATGAATACCTAAAGTTACAGTATTTCTATTATAAAATGTATTGCACCATAAGCCATAACTGCGACCTTATATTGTACATTTGTTAGCCTTAAGCATAGCTCAGTCATTATGCCATACCACATCACCTCCTGCTGTGTAATGAGCTGCATTGAACACAAGAAGATCTATTGAGAAGACCAAATCCATATTTCCTTTCATTTTGGCGAAAAGTAATGCAAAAGTAATGTAAAAGTAGTGTAATGCCTTACAATTCAAAGACAGTAATATTGTAATATAACTAATCACTTTGAAATGACAAAGTAATTTGAAATAACAAGTAATAAATAATGCATTACGCTTTTGAAGTAACTTGCCCAACACTGCATGTTAAAGTGATGGTGTGAGATTGTGACTAAATGTTGTGTCCACATCCGTCCTCTGTTGCTTTCCTCTCAGGTGTGACCTCCCAGCAGCAGGGGTCACCTCGTGTGACGGCTTCAAACATGGCCTCCACTCTACGTCAGCAGGCCAAGCCGATCGTCATCGGAGGCTGGCTCCGCTCCAGCTCCTCCAGCTACATGGTGGACTCTTTCCTGGGCCAGGGCACCTTCGGCACAGTAGTTAAGTGCACAAGAATGAGGGACAGGAAGACGGTGGCCATTAAAATGATGACAAAACATCAGGAGGCTAGAGCAGAGGTAGGACCCCGAAGTTTGACTGTAGTATTTGTGTGACGATACTTTGTACCACTGTTCCAACAACACCATGAAAGAAATACCTACAGTACCGCACACAAAGCCATATAACAACACAGTCTCTAGCCAGCTGCTGAAACTAAATCTACTGACACAAATGATCCATTTTTTTCTGTGTTGCTCAGCACGACTTTCAAACTAATGAATTTTATTCGTACGCCTAAACAAAATTTAGGCAGCAACAAAAACATTGTAATGTATAATGTCATATAATGACCTGTTCTGTGTCCCCAGGTGGCCGTCCTGAAGGAACTCACAACCCTTGACCCGGACAAATGCAACCTGGTTCGCTGGTACCAGGTTTTCACATGCCAAGGACACACTTGCCTTGAGTTCGAGCATCTGGACAAAAGTCTCTTTGACTTCATGCAGGAGAGACAATTCCAACCTCTCCTCCTGAAGGAGATCCGTCCTGTTATCCAGCAGGTATGTTCTACTGCATTAATTAAACACACAAAAGTACTGATAAAATACTGTTATTGAATGAATTTAATAACCATAATAACCTTTCAGCTTGCCACCGCGCTCAGCCACTTGAAAGCTGTCGGGGTAATCCACGCAGACCTCAAGCTGGAAAATGTCATGCTGGTGAACCACGTACGGGGGCCTTTCAGAGTCAAAGTAATTGACTTCGGCCTGGCTCTGGATGCGTCCTCCGTTCGCCAGGGCTTCTACCTGCAGACCCGTCCATACAGGTGAGTGACTGGAGCCATGTTTCATCTGCTAGTGGTTTCATCTCACTGACGGAGAGTCTGATCATAGGCGTCTTTCCTCTCTCAGGTCTCCAGAGATTATTTTGGGCCTTCCATTCACAGAGGCCATAGACATGTGGTCTCTGGGCTGCATCGCTGCTACATTGTATCTTGGATACCTGCTCTACCCCGGCAGTAGTGAATATGATATGGTAAGCACCATGTGGAGTTTGACCATCCCATTTACTTGTGTGTGTATAGTGAATGGTATCTATTTATATGTGATCTTTTCAACACACTTACACTGTTATAAATGTCCTTTTGTTGGTGCTAAAGGTTAGGATGAGAGATGTTTCTTTATGGGCATAAATTATCTTTATTTACGTATAAATGAATCAGTTAAAACTCACTTGAAATCCTCGACCTTGACTCCCAGTGTGACTAGAAATTGTGTTGTTTCTTCAGATAAGGTACATCATGGACACTCAGGGTCAGCCAGCAGACCACCTGCTCAATCTAGGATGGAAGACCCCCCTTTACTTCCAGAAAGTCAAGAACTCCACCACCCCTCTCTGGAAACTCAAGGTAGCTGCCGCTTCACCACCTCTCTGATCTACCTGACTGTAGTTTACTATACTCTGAATGTCATTACTAACGGTAAAACTGTCTGTTCAGACCCCACAACAGTTCCAGAGAGAGACGGGCATTCAGCCGATGGAGACCAGGGAGTGCAAGTTCACCTCCCTGCTTAAACTTGTGCATGTAGGTGTTCTTTTGAATAATTTACTTACTTCTGAAGCTTTCATAAAATAAACTCAAGTATCTCCAGGAGGATTTTTATTTTCTCCTGGGCGTGACTGAAAATACCCCTGACCCCCGATTTTGTTTCTTCATACTCCAGAGCCGGGACATCGAATGTCATACTGCTGCAGATAAATTTGCAGAGTTAAATGACATGCTGATGTTTGCAGACCTCTTAAAAGGTATGCTCCATCTCGATGCCACCAAGAGAGTTACACCCCATCAGGTGCTGGAACATCAATTCACCAGCATGCGGCACATGGTCAACTGGTCCCATCGCAGCTCCCAGTACGTCAATGTTTTGATTTCATCATTTTCAACATGAGTAACTGTTCTCCATTCTTCGATGACGTTTACTGATGGAATGACTCAATTTCTGCAGCGTTAGGTCCTGTCTCGCGATGATGAACGTCTGTCAAAAGAAAACCCCGACTTCTGACAGTGGCAAAGCTGTGTGTGGGTCCGGGACGGGGGTCCAGCAGGACCATCCTCCTCCTGCTGAGACGAGCAGCATGAGCCAGAACCCCAGCATCGACCCTCATCCCTGGCCTGCCCAACCCACAAGGTCTGGATGGTTCAGGTAGGCTCATCTGCATGACTTACATCATTATAATTTAACAAAGAATATCTTCATCATTTAGAAGCTACTGACTCAGTTTGATGTCTGTTTTTGTTACAAATCTTTTCAAAATGTTAACATCCTCTCTTTTATTTTGTAGAGCTCCATCCAGCGGCTACAGCAGCCAGGATTCTACCAACACCATCCAGACTAGCTCAGCTGTGAGGACTGCCCAAGCACAGCCCTCCACAAGTCGCCAGACGGTAAAGAGAAAGGCTGATGATGAAGACGTGGGGCCGCATCATGATGGCAAAGGAAAGAAGTTCCGGAGAAGTCCCGCAGGTCCATCAACCTCCTACACCCGGACCCAGAGTAACGGCTCCTTAAGATTAAAGAGGAAGATGGCTCATGATGAAGACTACGAGATGCTAGAGATGCTGGATCATGGGCGAAAGAGGGTCAGACAATGAGGTCCATCTACCTGCAGTCACCATGAGTACCACAACTAAAGAACTCAAGTGTCGAGCAGCACCCAGTCTGAGAGTCAGACACAGTCAGGACTAAACGTAAAGGCAGCTCATGATGAAGATCCTGAATAGAAAAAGAACTTCAGATCTCAGGTCAGATACACAGCGAGAGAGATTCACACTCTCCATGTTCATTCTGACATCAGTTAGAGGCAACGATCCATCACCTCCAATACTGGGTTGATGTGACCATCATCCAGTATTGTCCATTTCATTACTTTACATTTCACCTGCAGCCTGGTCACGACTGCAGGATTTTACTGCTTTTTGTTTGTTTTTAACTTAACTAGTTAACTTAACTAGAAGATGCTGAATAGAAAAATAACTTCAGATCTCAGGTCAGATACACAGCGAGAGAGATTCACATTCTCTATGTTCATTCTGACATCAGTGAGAGGCAACGATCCATCACCTCCAATACTGGGTTGATGTGACCATCATCCAGTATTGTCCATTTCATTACTTTACATTACATTTCACCTGCAGCCTGGTCACGACTGCAGGATTTTACTGCATTTTGTTTGTTTTTAACTTTACTACTGTTCTTAATAATTGCAATTAGCATCAATTTGTTTCATTCACTTATTATTATTATTATTATTATTATTATTATTATTATTATTATTAGTAGTAGTAGTAGTAGTAGTAGTAGTATTATTATCATTATTATTATTATTATTATTATTGTTGTTGTTGTTATTATTAATATTAGTATGAGTATTAGTATTGTTGTTGTTGTTGTAGTTGTTGTTATATTTAGTATTGTTATCATTATCATTATTATTACAGTTTTTTTCAATCGCTAACAAGCGCTTACCCATACTTCAGATACTTTTTCTAAACTCTTAACACAGACTCACACCTACAAAACACAATTGGCCAAATAGATCATTTTCTTCTCAAAAACACATTTTGTTAAATATATACTAACTCTTCATTTCAAAATAGAACACATCTTTCTCTGCACACACTAACTTTACCAAAACACTGGAAATTGTGTTTCATTACATTACATTACATTTCACCTGCAGCCTGGTCACGACTGCAGGATTTTACTGCTTATTGTTTTTTTTTTAACTTAACTAGTTAACTTAACTAGAAGATGCTGAATAGAAAAAGAACTTCAGATCTCAGGTCAGATACACAGCGAGAGAGATTCACACTCTCCATGTTCATTCTGACATCAGTGAGAGGCAACGATCCATCACCTCCAATACTGGGTTGATGTGACCATCATCCAGTATTTTCCATTTCATTACTTTACATTTCACCTGCAGCCTGGTCACGACTGCAGGATGTTACTGCTTTTTTTTTTTTTTTTAACTTTACCAGGGCTCCAGACTAACTTTTTGCATTAGTTGCACTGGTGCGCCTAACTTTTTTTTTTAGGTGCACCAGCACAAAATTTAGGTTCACCCACATTTTTCATCGCGTCGCCTTTAACGCCAAAAAGTCACTTTTTTATCGCTCTCCTTTTACATAATGACACCCCCTTATGGCCTAGGTTAACTGCAGCACCATCAGCACCCAGAGCAACCCTTTTCTCCAGCCAATCTGCACACTGATGCCCAAGCGCAGTAAATGCTTGCTTTGTGGCACAATAAAAAGATCATACAGGTCACTAGCCTATAGATTGCAAATGGAAATAATATGTGATCTTAGCCTAGCCTGATTATATTTTTACTTAGGCTATTCATTTTTTTTTTTTTTTTAATAATATTTTTATTATGGTTTTTCCATAAACACACAAACTGAACACATTACAAACAAACAAAAACAAACAAACAGTGGCCACAGAAGTCAAGCATATTAGCACTCAGTCCATTACAATTGACAGTGATGCACCAGCTAATCATTCTTAGAAGAATAAGTGGAAAAAAGGATAAAAATGTTCCTAAATCAAAAGATTTGAAATCTTTCACAAAATTTCACAACACAAAATATGAGCAATAAATAAATGACAATTAATCACCAAGCAAGTGGAAATCTAGCCTCACAGCCCAAAGATGTCATCTTGCCAATTGTCAGTGCTGCGGTCGACCATTCCCTTTAAAACAATATTTGTAAGTCTTTTACCAGCATATTTAAAGAAGGGTGTCCAGGTCTTAAAGAAGACTGGCGTTTTACATTTGAATCTGTATGTCAGATATTCCATTGGTATTAACTCAAATATCAGTTTATGCCATCCTATTATTGTAGGAGGTGCATTATCAATCCATTTAAGGAGTATATTTTTTTCGTGCAGCAAATGTAAGAATATTAAACAGCCTTCTTTGATCATATCCTTTGATATGAGGGCTGGGTAAGCCAAAGAGCAGAGCCTGAGGGTCAGGGTCAAGATGGACATCAAAAATCAAATTGAGTTTATCAATAATTTTACGCCAGTACTCCTCAATAAGAACACATGACCAGACACAATGCCTGACACAATCCCCACCTCTACGTGACACTTTGAGCACATTTCTGTCAAACTTGGATTCATCCTATGTCTGAGCTGGGGGGTAATCTGTAAGCGATGCAGTATCCTAAACTGGGTCTCTCTAGTTCTATTACAAATAGAAATCTCTTTCGCCCGTTGCCAAATTTCTGCCCATGTTGTTTCATCCATCCTGAGATTGAGATCATTATTCCACACCTGCCGCAGATAGTCTGTATCAATATTACTGGCAAGATTAAGTTCAACATAACCCCGGCCAAGGACTGATTTTTTGCCTCTGTTGAGAAGCAGGCGCTCCATCTTTGAAGTCTGATGGTCAAATACATGACCTTTTTGATCCTTAATGAAGCTGCGGACTTGGAAAAATCTGAAGCAATTATGTGGAGGTAGATTATATTTCTTTTCAATTTCTGTAAATGGGAGCATCACTCCTTTATGAAATAAATGCCCTAGGGTTAAGACCCTTCTATCTCTCCAAATGTTAAAACCACCATCTGTGCTGGCTGGGGCAAAATCGATGTTACAGTATGAAGGAGCTAGAGAAGACAATGTATTTGCACGGCCCTCCAGCTTCCTTATTGCTTGCCAGGCTTGTAGAGTTGTTTTAACTATAATATTATTAACTGAGACACTCTTGATTTTTTTTAAATCTAGGGCGAATAACAAACTTGGCAGAGGGCTACCTGCGTTAAGTGTTTCTAGATCTAACCAAACTGATTCCAAGTCACCATTAATCCAATCAGCTATATAGTGAAGCTGTGCAGCGAGCTGATAAAGTCTAACATTAGGGATGGCCAAGCCACCTTTCTCCACAGACATCTGTAGCTTAGCCATCTTTAATCGAGACTTCTTTTTGTTCCAAATAAATGTACTAAAACAGCTATTCACTTTCTTAATAGTTTTATTATTAAGTAAAATAGGGACCATTTGAAGGTGATAAAGGAGTCTCGGCAAGATATTCATTTTGAGCAAGGAAATTCTCCCCAACAGAGACAATGGTAGAGATATCCACCTGTCAAGATCATCCCTAATGCGTTTTAAAAGAGGCTCAAAATTGGCCTTGTACAGTGCTTCTCGTGATGGAGTAATTGAAATCCCCAGTTAAGTGAAACCTTTGGGTGACCATTTAAATGGAACTGGAGTGGGGTAACGAGGGTTACCTAGAGGCATAACCTCAGATTTAGAAAAAATTATTTTGTACCCTGAGAACTCACTAAATTGATTTATTATTTCCAAAACAGCTGGTACAGATGTCTGTGGGTTAGTTACAAAAAGTAAAATATCGTCGGCGTATAAGGCTATTTTATGATCTTTTTCACCAGCAGAGATTCCAGTAATATTTGGGCTGTTCCTTATAGCTTTGGCAAGAGGTTCTATAACTATGGCGAACAGCAGTGGGGACAGGGGACACCCCTGTCTGGTGCCTCTGCCCAGGGGGAAGTAAGAAGAAGTCTGCCCATTAATACGAAGAGCTGCAAGTGGTCTGTTATTGTTTAACCCAGCTGCAGAATGTTTCTCCCAGCCCAAAGGTGTCGAGAGCAGAAAACTTACCACCATGCTGGTCAATTTCTGCTGATGCGACAATTGAATTACATTTAACAGCCTTCTCATATTATTACAAGAGTTCCTGCCAACAACAAATCCTGACTGATCGACATTAATAATGTTAGGAAGTACCTTCTCAAGGCGCCGTGCTAATATTTTAGAAAGTATTTTAAAATCGACATTTAACAGGCTTATGGGACGATACGAAGAGCATTAATCAGCTGGTTTCCCCTTTTTAAGTATGAGACGGATATTAGCTTCAGTGAGGGACTTAGGTAAAGATCCTCTAACAAACGAGTCATTTAGCATCTCCAGGAAAGGGTCTATAAGTTCTGACATAAATTCTTTATAGAATTCGCAGCTAAGGCCGTCAGGGCCTGGGGCTTTTCCTGACTGTAAGGTCTGCAGTGCCTCCAAAGCCTCCTGTTTTATAATTGGTTTGTTTAATTCTTGTCTTTGTTCATCTGTTAGTTTAGGTAGAGTGAGTTTAGACATGAATTTATCAATCAAATCCTGTACTCCTGCGGGCTCCTCACTAGTGTTAAGTTTACTATAAAAATCACTAAACACCTTATTAATATTATTTGTATCAAATTTACTAGATCCATTTGTGTCTTTAATAGATGAAATTGTCTGAGAGTCACTCTTCCTATTTACTAATCTTGCAAGGTATTTATTTGGTTTATTGCCACACTCGTATAGCCTGTGTTTAGCCAACCTAATACTTTGCTCGGCTCTATGGGTAAGCAGAGAATTTAGAGATGCTTTTGTGGCCAGCATAGCCTTCATATTAGCCTCAGATGGATATTTGGCATACGTCTTTTCAAGGTTGGATAGCTCACCCTCTAGTTTAGTTTGGGCTTCCAGAGACTTACGTTTTTTACTTTTTGAATAGGAGATAATCAGGCCCCTGGCATACACTTTACAGGTTTCCCACAGCACTGAGGGGGAGACATCTGGTGTTCTATTTGTGGAGTAAAAGATATTCAATTCTGACTTAAAGTATGAGATAAATTTGGGGTCGCTGAGTAGATGTGGGTTGAACCTCCAAGAATTAGTAAGACCTTGTTTTTCATTAAACATCAATTGTAAAAATACTGGACTGTGATCAGAAACAGAGATAACTCCTATGTCACAAGACACCACAGATGATAGCATCAGCTTAGGAACAAAAAAGTAGTCTATCCTGGAGCTAGTTCTGTGAGCGCTGGAAAAGAAAGTGAACTCTTTTAAATCAGGATGAGCAGTTCTCCAGATGTCAATAAATCCAAACTCATTACATGTATCTGCTAATGCTCTAGCTCTTTTTGAAGGGGCCCCAGTTTCTGCCGGCAGTCTATCAAAAAGTGGGTTCAGATGACAATTAAAATCACCACCTACTACAGAACATTCAGCTTCAAGTTCAGCAAACTCCAAAAATGCCTTCGTGACAAAATCGGTGGGGTGACCAGGTGGAGCATACATGTTAAGAATTGAAATATATCTTCCATATAGTAGGCCTTTAATTATAATGTAACGTCCATTACTGTCCTTGACACAGGATTCGAGTTTAAAGGGCAGTTTCTTGTTGATTAGAATACACACGCCTCTACTGTTTGAGGTGTAGGATGAAAAAAAAGCCTCGCCGACCCAGTCTCGTTTCAGCTTGAGGTGTTCCTGGTCCTCCAGGTGGGTTTCCTGCAGCAATGCGATCTCAACACCTTCCTTTTTAAGGGAGGTGAGAATTTTTTTCCTCTTTACTGGATGATGAATACCCCGTACATTCCAAGTACAGAGTTTGATACTAGGAACACTCATAACTAAATTAAATAGACTTTTAATTAGACCCCTCGATTAGGCTATTCAATTTTAATAATATTAGGAATAGGCTAGAATACAATTCATGATCTCTCATGCTGTAATGTGGGCCTTCAAACACTGTGCGTGTCCATGCTCCACCTCGACATGTCCAATTAACATGTTGACCGGCCTCCCTTTCCGCAAAGTGCGGCAGTAGACAATAACGTCTGTGTCGCCGTCAGTCATGAATGACGTGTACGTGGCGTTTCCAACCTCCGCAGCTGTCTTGTTCTTCATTTTTTTCATCAGAATAATTTCGCACTTAAATTTAGTGAACGGCAACTCCTCCTCTGCAATATTCTATGCGACGTTGACTTTTATAATCATTTCAGATTCCTCAGCGGACCTGATTGATACAGCATGACGCTGAAATGCAGCTGGATGAGGGGCCACTTTATTACAGTTTTTCTCCATTGGTTTGGCTCATTTCTTGAAACAGAAATTACATTCTCAAAACTCTAAGATCATTTGGCAAAACAGTCTTACAGTTCAGCACAACACCATAGTTCACTTGCAAAAGCTCATATCTCTCCCAAAACTCATGCTTCAAAACTAAATTCCTTTCCCATATAAATAGTCAGTGCCCCCAAAAGACAAAAGATCCTTCTCAATTGCTTTGGCTCATTTCTCGAAACAGACCGGACGTTCTCAACACTCTTGGTGCATTTGCCAAAATAACCTGGATGGTTCAGCACAACACCATGGTTCACCTGCAAAAGCTCATATCTCTCCCAAAACAGTTCGCTCATGTGTCAAATCTAAATTCCTTTCTCATATAAATAGTCAGTGCTCCCAAAATGCATTGTCCCTTTGGCATTGTGTAAGCACTGCAAGTCAAAATGTTTAGATGTTTTGTCACTATTGCAGAGGACCATTGAAATATCCCTCATGTCAACCACTAAGTCTTAGCCCAGTCCTTCATTGACAATGGTTACTGTACTAGTTTTTTTGTCTAACAGAATACAATCGTGTGTAAAACTGAAAAAAAAAAAAATAGGATTTTACGGTAAGAGTAGCCACCCATGCCAGGTTGTCGTTCAATCCTAGACATAGAATTCAAAGGACAACACTCCATTCGTAATGTATGCCTCTGTATTTACCACTATTCGAATGCATCACTGAACAGTGACTGGAATACTACTGTAAACTGTATCATCAATAATTCCATAGTTTATTTTCTCCAATATTTTTCTTGTCATTATTAGTATCATAACATCCCATTGAGGTACATTACTGCAGGCCTATCACACACACACACACACACACACACACACACACACACACACACACACACACACACACTAAATGAATAGGTAAATGAACACATGTATAAACATATTTCTTCAGTGTCCTGTCCTGCAGTATACAACATATAATCCAATTATTGACTGATATGAGTACCTGTTTTCCCTGCGAAAGGTTTGGATGATGGAGGAGACTGTAGAGCGAGGCACATTAGGCTGCACTTTGCGACCTGCCTCCACCATTGTGAGACGGTGGTTGACAACATGGTCTATAAATGTGGCCCAAATTTCATCCAGGACAACAAGGTGTCTTCGTGCTCCTCGGCCTCTTCCCCCTATTCCACCACCACGCACCCTTACTCCTCTTCCTTCCTCTTCTTCTTCATGGAGCAGGCAGTTGCCCTTGTTCATTTGCTTGGCCAGGTGCCTCCATGTTCAGAAATGGTACTGGTCCTGGTCAACCTTTATATATATATATATATATATATATATATATATATATATATATATATATATATATATTAGGGCTGTCAAAAGATTGATTTTTTTTAATCGCGATTAATCGCATTTTGGCCATAGTTAACTCGCGATTAATCGCAAATTAATCGCATTTTTTTAGCACATTTTTTTTTCTTCTAAATGTACTTTAATGAATTTTTTTCATATTCTTAATACTTTTAACAACATAAGGGCAAATATACTTGATTTATGAAAATGTTTATTTAACACTTCAAATATCCCCTTACCAAAACATGGGATCAAAACAGGGTTATAAGAATATATCACAAACAATTAAAGTGAACATGTCACAGGAGATAGTGTAACAGGACATAAGTACAGTTAGGATATAAGTGCATTGGCTTGCAAGTGATATCTCAGACTGGACGTACTTCTATGGTAGCTCATTTCATACCCACAGTACGCGCAGATGACTTTGGTCTTATCGACTGAACCATCCGGCAGTCTTTTGAAGGTGAATTTGCCGTTCACAAATCGATTTTAAACGCGTGTGGACGCGCCGCTTCCCAGTATTGCACGCTTGGTGGGCTGCCACTAGAGGATGATTGACAGGCGCTCTCCTTCAAACAACATATTTTTGCGAGCGTTCGCGAGCGTTCCCGAGGCGGCGAGTCGAGCCCGGCGCCTCTGATTAGCATAAAGTAGATTCGACTAAAGGTGCGTGTCCACAGGCAGCGGTGTTTCCCCGCGTCCCATTCATTGTCTATGTGAAAAGCTGTGCAATGCATTCTGGTAGCGTCGCGGCGAATGTCGAGAGACGGCGCGCGAGTTGGCCGCTCCTCATTTGCCTAAAGTTGAAGTCGAATCTACTTTATGCTAATCAGAGGCACTGGGCTCGACTCGCCGCCTCGGGAACGCTCGCAAAAATGTGTTGTTTAAAGGAGAGCGCCTGTCAATCATCCTCTAGTGGCAGCCCACCAAGCGTGCAATCCTGGGAAGCGGCGCGTCCACAGGCGTTTAAAATCGCCCCTGTGGACACGCACCTATAGACAATGAATGGGACGCGGGGAAACACCGCTGCCTGTGGACACGCACCTTTATACTTGAGGAGCGGCCAACTCGTGCGCCCAACATAATGAAAAAACATGTGTGTAAATTGTACCTTTTTTCCATTGAAAATACACCGGTGGGTCCTATTCACCAGTAAAATACAACCAGATGTTGGATATGATATCTGGATATGATTATGATTACAGGTATGTAAAAAACAGTCCTAAAATCACTGTTCCCTCTAAGATGTTCTACTTCGCAATTGCACACTGCTCCCCACCTCTTTGCCCAGAAGACAAAAAAAGTTGCACACTCAAATATCCCCGACTTGTTTACTGTTTATTTCTCCCTAATGTGCACTTCTAATTGTGAAATTTATGACCTTAACCTTGGTCTGTAGTGCAACTACAATTTAAGTTTTTGCTTGAGAATTATTATTACTGTTCATATCAAGAATGCGTCTGTGCCAAGAGTTGATGACACCAACTTGATGTTAGTTTTTTTTTTTCATATTGTTCATATGGCAATAAATGCAAAATCTATTTTGCCAAAACAATATTGTACTTTGTAATCATTAACTGTAACCATCTTCAGTCACACCACGTTGAAGCTCACGGTGAGGGCGACGTCTTCACTGTCCTGGCACTAGTCTAAAGGGGAAAGGAAAACAAGACACACATAAGCAAGGATCTACAATGGGACTGACAGCACTCACTTGCAGTGATAACACATGGCACGTTTTCCACTGATAAATCAAGAGAAGAAAAACAGTAAACCACTCACACAAGTATACCATAACACTGCCATCGATAGTATCAATGGTAATGTTTTTTTTCCCATTTTGTTTTACAGACGTGCAGACAGCGTGCCAAATGAACATTCTAGGGTGTGTGGCTGCCATTTTCCACATGGCAAAGAAAAGGGCCCATGTCTTTTTAAGTGGTCGAAGACTACCCCTACCCGCCCAACCCAACCATCAAATGAGTCCCCTGACCCTGACCACATTGATCACATCGACCACACATACTGCAAGGTGAAAGGGAATGAGATCTACCCAGGACCCAATGGAGGAGAGACGGAGGAGGCTGAGGGCACCGTTGTTTGCCAGGACTCTAGTCTAGTCTGTCAAAACAGAGACATCTACTCTCCTGAAGGTCGGAGTGATGAAGTCATCAGGATGGAGACTGGCCTTCCAGATAAGGCGATGTTTAGAAAGGTGGTGGGGCTGGTGCAGCGCTTTGAGGGCTCCATCGTCTATGCAGCTGGATGGAAGGTTGAAGGACTGACGATGGAGTCTCAGGTGTTCATGGCGCTCATGAAGGTTCGCCAGAACTACACCAACCTGCACTTGGCCCAGCTGTTTTCCTGCAGCACTGCAACAGTAGCAAATGTAGTTAAGACAATCATTCATTTGCTGCATAAGCTACTGTTCAGGAACATGATGGCAGCTGTGCCCAGTCGACACAAGAACAGGGAGAGCATGCCTGCATCCTTTGTGCCCTCTGCCAGCAACTGCAGGATCATCATCGACTGCACCGACATCCAGGTGGCTGCTCCAAAGGAGATGGACAAGGCCAAGATGATGTATTCGACCTACAGAGGGATGTACTCTTTTAAAGTGCTGATTGGTGTCGCTCCTAACGGCGTGATCACCTTCTGTAGCTCCTTGTTCCCAGGCTCTGTGTCTGACAAGGCCATCACCATCCAGTCAGGTCTGCTTGACCACCTGGAGGCTGGAGACATGGTGATAGCAGACAAGGGATTTTTAATATCTGACATTGTACCAGAAGGTGTGTCTGTGAACATTCCGCCTTTCCTGAATAACGGGAAGTTCACGGAGAGCGAGGTGCGGGCAACGCGAGAAGTGGCGCGTAACCGCATCCACGTCGAAAGGGCGAATGCGCGCATCAAGGACTTCAAAATCCTTCAGGTCATCCCCTCCCACCTCAGGAGTTCCGCTGACGTGCTGGTGCAGCTGTGCTGTGCACTAGTTAATCTTCAACAGCCACTGATCAGAGAAATAAGCACCACTCTTTCTGTCAACTAATTGGTGGCATTCCTCTTCACTGTCCTGGCATGAATCTAAAAGGGAAAGGAAAACAAGTAAAACTGGTAACCAATTAGTTGACAAAAAGAGTGGTGCTTATTTCTCTGATCAAAATCAAATCAATATCACTGAACCGTGTATGAAAGGTTGTAGGGCTTTTAATTTAAAACTTTTTCTACTTTTTCCTACATGGCAGGTCTCATAAGCAACAAGTAACCATGGGGGGGAGGGTACAAGAGAGATAGAGAGAGAAAAGAGAGTGAATGGTATATCAGGGATGCAAACGGGTCAGAACCAAAAAAGAGAGGAATTGTCTGGGGGGGGGTAATTATCAACAAATAATTACATTACTATATCACGGAAAAGTCAATTTCCAGTGCATATTGTACATAGTTTTCAGAAAGCCAACATTTCTATATTAAAAATGCTTTAAGAAATGTTTTATTTTGCAATATTTCAATTTTGGAGATACTGAATTTTAAGTCTTCACTGAATGTTAGTCATAATTATTACTATTAAAATAAACTGAATAAATAAAGACATGGGATGTGTAATGGACATATATAATGTGTTAGTTTCACTTTACGTACGTAGGGAACCGTGCATGTCCACAGCTCCACGGACATGTTCTGCAGTTCTTGGAGGCCACGTTCTGGTAGTGGTCTCTGATCTGGTCCACCTCCACGTTCACCTGGCCGCTCATCTGTGCCCACAGAGCCTGCAGGGGGTGAGAGAGGGTTGGGGGGGGGGGGTTACACACCTGTCTCTGTAAATAAGTTTGACTGATTAAATGAATTGACCTTGGTACCTTTTTGTTGCTCCTTTAGTTTGTATTAGGATCATTGGCTTCCCTGCTAACAGGTACTGACAGGAGACGCGACAGGAACGCTGATCCATTGTCTCCCAAAATGATTGGAACACGAACAAAAGAACACTCTATTGAACAAAAGAACTATTTACATACTATATACAGATTCAGTCCTCTCTACTGATCAACACTGGGAGAATGTGCTGCCGGTAGAAATCCTCAAGAATGAGGAGGTTTTGTCCCCACGCAGGGTCTTTGGGGATGGGGATGACTGCTGCCTCCTTGGTGGTCCACACCACAAAATAGCACAGGTCCCGATCCGTTAGGTGGAGCTGACCTTGGACCTGGTGCCAGTACGCATGGGTCTCCTTGAGTCGAAAACCCTGCCCCTCCACACACAAACAAAAAGATGCTGACTGGACAGCCTCAGTGATGGTGGAGTTCCGTTGGCTGTAGGGGCACTTCACCTCGAGCAGGGCAGATGAACTGACAAAGCCATCAGGTGACGCTCCCAGGATGCCCGATTTGCTCACACAGAGTCCACAATCACGCACCTCCACCTGACAAGCCTGTTCAAACGCTTTCACCCCCTCTCGCTCATTCATCACCCCCCAGTTCACAGCAAGCACTCCATCCAGATTCTGTCCTCCAAGCAGCCTCTTCATGAGGGATGGAGAGGGAGAAGCAGACCGCCGTGAGAGGACAGCTCCAAAGTTACTTGCTGTAAGCCTTCCCTGCCTGTGCCGCTGCCACTGAGGATTTCTCCTCTGCCCCACAGTGGTTGTTTGGATGCTTTGACGTTGAGCCTCCGTCAGTTCCAGTTCAGCCAGGACTCTCTCCAGCCCCTGACACTTGAACTGCCTCACCAGCTCAGGCACAGTTAGAACACCCTGATGCTGGAGCTCTGGCTCTGGTGAAAGCAGCCACGCCATCCCACACTGTGTGTCCTGAAGCTCAGATTTAAACCAGGCCACATCCTCCGAGCAGACCTCTCTGGCCAGAGGGTTGTAGGTCTCCTCCACCTGGGGATACAGCTCTGACACTGGCAGTGTCACTTTCGCAGTAGAGCTTTTTCTCCACCGACACTGGACATCAGTAACACTGAGCTCGCGCATTGCAAAAATTGCAATGGCTGCTGAATGGCTGCATTTGAAGTCCCCCACTGGGCACTTACAGGAAGTCTTCAAAATGCTGCCATCGTCCCCCAAGGAGATCTGTCAAAACAACAGGAGGGAGACTATTAATTCTGTGATCATGGTTGACTATGTGGATAATGCAGTGTGATTTTAAATTTTACACACACACACACACACACACACAGTATTTAAAACCACAGGTATAGTATATGCTATTCTGTATATGCTGTATATTCCCCAGTATATGCCTGACAGATCTCAGTCTACCTGCCTGACAGATCTCAGTCTACCTGCCTGACAGATCTCCCTATATATTATATATATATAGAGAGATCTAGATAGAGATCTAGATAGATAGATAGGTAGATAGGTAGATAGATAGATAGACTGAGGTGGATGAGACCTATTACCCTTTAGCCAGAGAGGTCTGCTTGGAGGATGTGGCCTGGTTCAAGTCAGAGCTCGAGGATACACAGTGCGGGATGCTGTCACCAGATATATGCAGCAAGAAAGTGAAGTGAAATTCACTCCAGCGGTATATTTTTCCGATCGATCAGCTGTGTTTACAGTTTCAGGTGTAATAGTTATGATGGTTAGACAGATGAATTAGTCCTCTAACACCACATCCTAAAGTATCGGGAGTCACTGTATTTATTTATTGATTGATTGATTGATTGATTGATTGATTGATTGATTGATTGATTGATTGATTGATTGATTGATTGATTGATTGATTGATTGATTGTAGGTACGTACCGGTAGCTGTAATTTCGTCACTCTGCACAATGAGCATGTCAGATCGATCTAGTACGAGTTCACAAGTCGGAGGGAAAAAAAGGCGGACACTGTTGCTAACGTAGTTAGCTAGTGGAGTTATAATACTCACCGATGCCTTGTAGCGCCGCTCCCTTTGACTGGCGTGAACAAGGCCAACCATCTCCCCATCGGCGAAGTTGAGGCTCTCCACATGACCCGACTTATAGTGGTTCTCCCCCCTTTCGATACTTTTATTCTGCCCTTGGAAAAAAGCGGTGAAGTGGAGCAGAGAAACAGCCATCTCGGCGGACTTCGGACTCGGCGGGTGGTGACGTATATCATTCGCGACGAGAACAGCGAGGAGCTGTAGTTCACAAAGCGGCTCACACAAAACCTAACTTTATCAAAACTCTTCGCGCTTAATTGTCGTCTTCTTTGCGTGAAAAATTTTCTTTAAATATCACAAAGAACATATGTGAAATCCATGGCACAATTCAAACGGGACCAGAAAATAATTTGTATCTACCCATTGAATCGCATTGATATTTTTTTGCTTTTGAGGACCCATGTCCCGGAAATGGAGGGGCGGGACTTCACCACTCTATATGTGTGTGACTAAGATCAATAAACATTCCCCCTCCCTCTGTGTCTGCTCCTAAAGAGAATGTTATGCAAAGCCTGGCTTTCGTGCCTCGGTGCCCTCCTGTCCTCTCTCTCTCCCTCTCCCTCTCTCTCTCTGTCTCTCCCTCTCTCACTCCTGCTCAGCACAGGAAACCCCCCTCCCCAACAGGAAGCCATGTTGTCCCAGTGTGCTCGGAAGGCAAAAGCGATATCAATTGTGGAGGCAATGTTTACCTTTTGAGTTTTTTATTTTAATCTCCAGCTCTCAGGATGGTGGCCAGGGAGCTAATGCCCCAAATTGCATGGGGCCAAAGTGCTGAGTGGCTTGGGCAGGGCTGGTCCTTTCACACGCAATGCCATGCTCCCAAGAAGCCCCCCGGCCACAAAGAGGGGAAAGCAGGGTGGGCCGTTGCTTATACAAGATTGCGGATTCCAGAAATGGTTTCTGAATATCTGCTATGTATCTTTCTGGGAGAGTAGGATGGGAATTTAGAAACTTCTTTTGTGAATGATGCAGAGTCGAATTCCAATCAGACCCCAACAGATCTCATTAAAAGGGCATTTTGGAAGAGGACCTCCAGACCGTTACTGGAAAACCATTCCCATAACCACCATGCTACTTCTGTATATGGAGTGAATTTACTTACAGCTTACTTTTTCCCCCATGTGTTGGCTTAAGTTTTGCTGTGCATTCATTTTTTATTAAATTCACACTGAGAGCTTCCCAGTATGATTAAAGGAGTCATCACCTGGTTTTATACGTATCCAGCCCCCCTTGGATCGCTTTGGATCAATTCGTAAAACTTATTAGAAAAAAAAAAAAAAATTTTAATCAAACATTGAGCTTGTTCTGACCCTTTTTCGTACCGCGATTTTATCACGCGAGATTACGCGCGAGGTTTTGACTGGTCCGGATGTGCATTGTATAATATGTAATGAGGCGCGCGTTGATTCGCCGCAGGAAGGACAGAGCCGGGGGGGGGCTTGCCTGCATGCAGACTCCAAAACATAATGGCGGCGCTTCGGCGATTTCAGGTAGCGGACGGGGCGGGGTTGGGTGGTGAAAGAGGGGTGGGCTTATGCAAGTAGCCGCCACGGTGACGTCACCGAAGGCGCAGAATCAAAATCTCGTGCTTTAGGAATGCACACCCTTGTGTGCTATTCCTGTTCGGAAAAAGAGCAGAAGCGAAAAAACGGCGCCACTTTCAAACTCCAGCCTTTCAGGCAAGTTTCAACTGAGGTCAAACACAGATATGCATGTTTTAACAAGAGAAATTGCGATTTCCAGGTGATGACTCCTTTAAGGACTTCCACTGTTAACCACACAGCAACTCCTGTGTGTTCCAGTGTGTTACGTGCTCGCAGGCACATCAGCTGTAGTTACTGAGGCAGCGAACGTTACAGATTCAGATTTTCCCAGCTGGTTCAGGCATTCAAACTGGCAACAAGCACACTTCTTCTGATAACTTTGACGGTAACATAACAGGATTATTCAGGACAAACAGTTTACATATTTCATGTCCCATCCCTGGAACTGCTGTGAAAAAAGGTAAACAGACCGTCATTGACATTGAATATCAAATGTTTAAGGACCGTTTAGGAGATCCCTCACTAATTTCACCAAAGCCCATATTTCAGTTTTGAAATATCCCTGGACCTGTACTAATTTGTGGTGGCGAGTTTGTCTAAACTGAAATCCAGTTCACCGTCTGTCTCCCTACTTGTTATTCATTAGCCTGTTTGACTTGGAGGTCTGCCCAGCTCATTCAGAATTTTGATTCATAGCATGACAAAACACTTCCTTGCAAATAAAGACATTGTTGGCATGTGCCAAAAAAGGCTGGTAGCTTGTTATCACTGTTCACACAGGTGAACGCTAACCCACCACTCTTCTCGATTATGCTTTCTTCTCATACTTGGAGTTAATTAGTAAATCACTAATGAATACTAGTACACAAAATCTGTCCTGTCTGTACTGGTGGTTGTAAGGCTGCATCCTGTTATTGATTCAGGTCTCAAATTGGCTTATAGTTGATTAATGGCTTCCTATCAGTACCGGTGTACTATGACTGAGCCTCCCAGTGTCTTGCGTGAGAGAGTCCAAAGTACCTTAGCTGTCACAGTGACAGTAGCGTGAGACTGTGCCTCTCTGTCTCCCGGTTAGCGTGAGAGCTCTGCATGGTTGGGGTTGAAGGCCAGGTTTTTCCAGTTTTTTTTTTTTTTTTTTTTTGTTCCCTGTTCATTTAGTTTCTTTTGTTTGTGCATACATGTATGTAAACTTTATTGAAAGCCGCTCAGTCGGCCATTTTGCCTGTCTGCAGTTTGTTCTCAGCTCGCCGTAGTAAAGTAACCGAGAGAGTGTAAGAAAAGTAGCAGTCAGACTTCCACGAGATGAATCGAGTTACGAGCATCTCGCCTGAATTTGAAACTGCCGAGTAAAGGAACTCTTTGTGTGTGGATTACACCATTTACAGCATGATGATGTATAGTTAGACAGCTCGTACCTCCTTTCAGAGGCGATTAGGATGTGAGCACAGCCGAGACATGGGAGGATTTCTGGGTAATCTGTGCTTTTTGGGTTTGAGATAAAAGCCAAAATGGGCTTGTGATGTCCCAGAGCAAAGCCACGTATGGGTCCTCACGGGAGGTATAGTTGGTAATAAATGCATTCATCTGCTTACAAATACATTACCATTTTCCATGTTAAAATGCTGCTTATACATGCCAAATGTGGGGACTTAAATAAGCTGTTGCCAAAATGGCTTCTTATGTTTTAGGGTTTAACCCTTCAGAAAGAACACTCTTTCTATAATATCTGAAGTGCAACCTTGATCTTTAGTTATTTTCTTTTTCGTTTTGCTGAAGCAAAACGAAACACAGGTGATTTGATAGAGATGAAACAAACAAGACTCTCATAAAGACATGTCTGCTTGATGACAAAACCTCTCATGTCTTTTTGCTTCTATCTTGTGTCTCTGTGTTCTCCAGCCCCTGCAGGTTCATCTAACAGCAGAGGGGCGACGCAGGCCATACAAAAGAAAAACAGTGTGAGGAACGGAGGTGTCGGAGGGCCGCTGAGGTCAAAGGATGACGAGTGCTTCGGAGGCGGGACCGATGAGACCATGGGCGCAGACTTTGACTTTGAGGGAAACCTGGCTCTGTTTGACAAAGCCGCCGTCTTCTCCCAGATGGATGGGACCGTCAGCCACAGCAACAGGGCGCAGCATCACGGCACAACGGGCGAACAGAAGCCCCTGTCCTATCGCCATGATGAGAATATTCTGGAGGTGAAGCCCGTCATATACCGACAGATAACGGTGCCCCAGCATGGGGGCAGAGAGTACTGTACCGGTGAGAACAAGACGCATACAGCACACAGGGAGACACTCACACACGTGTAGGACTTAGAGCGTTGTTTATGGCTTCTCGTGCTACACTCTATGACTCACCGTGGCAGCAACCAACATTTCAACAAATATTGAAACTATTGTTGAATCTGGATTTACAGCAACTAGCTTTCAGCTCATCAATACTGTAGCTGCTAGTCTGTAAAATATAATATTAATAAATAACAATAATAACAATTATATAACATAACAATGGCAGCAACATAAATGATAGCAATAATAACAATTACAACAATTACATTAAAAACAATAATGCTATAACACAATAATAAAAACAACAATAATAATAGCAATAATAATAACAGTAATGATAAAAAAATAACAATAAAAGTAAAAAAAATAATATGTGTTTTACATTTTCAGCAAAGGCTATGAAACAACCAAAGTGTTCTCTGTGTAACTTGATATAGCTTCTTCCTCTGGGCTTAAAACCTTCAATGTTGTTGAGAAACTAAAAACACATGGCTGAGCCTCTGCAAGTGGCTGACATGTTCTTTCATTACTGCCAACAAGACTGAAGACTGAAGTATATTTTGAATGCAGTCCCACATACACCACCCACCTGCAGCAAATAAGCACCGGGTCAAAACATGACTCAAATGAAGCACTTTTTGACTTCTGTTTTAAGATGTTTGCTAAAAATAAATTTTCCTTATGTTTTAGAAACGTACGCGGCTTAAAAAAGGAATGATGAGGGCAGAATTTCCTATCAGTCACAATGCTTGTGTTTAAAACCAGAGTGCACTGACGTGAGTCTGTCATATGAGCTTTTGTATATATGATATGAGGAAAGAAATAGAATCATTTCACAACTCCACTAATACACTTTTTGGGCTATTTTTGCAGCGAGCATGTCAGTATTTGACCGCAGTATTTGTTTTGGAAGGACTAGGTTTTTTTTTCTACTGTGTTTAATCTTTGACCAAACACTGTTTTGAAAGCAGTTACAGCTCTTGTCAAAACTATTTTTTTTTTACACTCGATTCTGCGGACAATACTGGGAAGCTCTCACTGAGGAATGTGCTGTACTGTCTCATTCTATTGAATGCGATGAGGAAAAACGGCATGTCTCAGTGGATGCATTGGCCAATGAAAGATCACCGTGGGGCAGCCAGACTGCAATCATATCCTCCTGGTTACTGTTTATTCCCTCTCCCTTCACCGAGATGATAAATCCTTCCTTTTTCACACTTCAGCCCGCTCTAGGAACCAGAGTGTTACATAACTGACGTAAGTTAAGTGAATGGCATGCTGACACAGGCCTTGGCGTCACCCTGTGGGTAATTGGAGAAAGGACTGAGTCGTATGGTGTATGAGTAGGTGTTGTACTACAACTAATGGGCACCAAACTCCACCTTTTTGTCTGGTCCCATGACGAGGTGGTTTGTGGGGCTGATGTAGATTCTTTCTGGTTGAAATCTCTCTCTCTCTGATCAGCGGTCATGCAGTATCTCCCCTATAAAATAACGGGACTACTATACCTGGAATAAGGCTGCGTATCCCAGACTGTCGATCAGATTGTGGTGACACCGAGCAGCTCAGCGGGGAGCAGCTGTCTACCGTTCAGCACATCAGCAGACAGCTGCTGAGCAGAGCCTCCTTTTCTTACCGTGCAGGCAGATCTGCTTCCCAGGGCTGTCATCATAATCCCCATCCTCTCCACTCTGTAATTAGCGTGCCGCCGTACAGGCTTACATAAACAGCACCTCTGAAGCAGGAACAAACCGCAGTGCTCTTGTCCCGGAATCTTTGCCAGTAAACAGATAAATCAACAATATGAAATAAGAAAATGAAAACAACGTTCCCGCCTGTATTCTAAAGGTTGCTATAGTGCACTATGGGTGTTTGGCGGGCCTGCTTCTATAGACTATTGTTAACTGTAAAGGTTGCAGTGTGTGTAAGTTTAGTTCTGCTATTGTCTTGCTTTTCCTGTGTTGTGATTGACTCCAGCTGTGCAGTGAAACCTCCTCAGCGCAAACAAGCCAGGCCGCAACACAAATTGCATCCAAGCCAACTGTCTGGCTGATTTTCCTACTTTTCATTTATTTGTGCGTGCTCCTTCACTTTGGAGAAAGCAGGATGCAAAATAAATGAGCGTCATCACAAACTATTTTAACCCATCTGACCCAGTGGCCTTGGGATGGATGTGATCCTCCTGTGTGTGTCATGATCTCCTCTTGAAACGTCATGCTGTCATGCAAAGAGAAGGCAAACATGGTGCATTTTAAGTTTCAAGCTGCAGTTTTGACATTAGATTAGTAGACCTTCATGATGATTTAACAATAACCTTGAAAACATGTTTTAATTTTCATCAGATAGTCCTCAATATCTGACTGTAGAAATACAACATTATGCTGTTTTTTCCTGATCCAAACGGAGCAGAGGTGGCAGTAGGGATGATATGAGATTAACAGTTAAAATAAATATTAAAAATAAAAAGTTACACACACACTGCTCTGCTACATTCATGCTGTAATGTTACTGCTGACTTAATACTCACGTCACTCTCTCTCTAATTTATTTAATACGTTACGTCAGGCTGTGATACTTTGGTGGAAACCCTGACAGATTCTCGCAGCAGACACACAGCTGACAACCTCACAGCTAATTGAATTGATGTGGTGGAGACTCACTAGACTGTCTGTTTAGCTGCTTACTGCAGCTGTTAATAAACGATGATTTAACTTGTTTGTGCATCAGGGTTACTGTTGCAGCGTGGAGGTTTATTAGGCTCAGCTGATGAGGTTCACATTGACTTTGTGGTTAGACACCAATGGCCTGTTAGGCGTCGTAAAACTCACTTCATTCTAACTCACAAACAAGTGGTAATGAATGCAGGCGATTGGCTCGACGTCTCATAGAAGACACGTCAGACCATCTTGCAAATTAGCTCACCAAGCTGTCTGCACACATAACAGCAGCTGAGTTGTGGCAACGTACAGCAACGTACTGGTAGTTCCATTTGGTGCCAACCGTTGGCTGTTAGCCAAACAGGGCTGCATCCAGAGTAGCAGCTGGGGGGGGTCAGTGATGCAATGAGCTATGTTATCACTAGTGGGCCCTACCAGCTAGGGTGCAGTTAAAAGTAGTGAGGGAGGAGTCAGCAGACAGTCAATGGAAGTATAAAACAGGTAGTAAAAGGTCTTTTGATAAAGTGTGAGTCATCACAACCATGAGAGGTTCTTAAGCATGCAGCCATAACTGGTCATCCAAAATAGTAGAATAGCAGAAAAGTGAGATTAGCCAAGGATGGACGCAGAGATGCACACTCATGGATAAATAAAAAATGAGCAAGATTCTTTGATTTGATCCTACTCACCTGTCTATAGGGCTTCACCGTTTGCAACTTTGTAAATTACATGTAGCCGACACTTTTATCCAAAGACACTTACAATAAGTGGCTCAACCATGTGGATACAACCCAAAAAATGCAAGAATCATGCAAGTACATCAACCTCATTAAATATGCTGAACTGATTCATGTGGTACATTTAGAAACCGCAAGTGAAAGTCTTTTTTTTAATCAATATATTTTATTTTTATGGCCAAACTGAAATCAGACCGGAATAAGTTTTCAGTCTGCTATGGATAAACTGTGGAGTTTCTCTTGTGCTCATGTCAGTGGAGCTGAAATCTAACAAGAAGAAACACAATAGGCTACCTGGTTTGATTGTTGTTGGCACTATAAATAAATAACTAAAATGGGAAGGAAAAAAGGAATCTCACAAATGACTGCATTGAGCTTGTTTTCTGTGCCCCATCTTGCTACCTCCTCAGGGTGCAGGTCAACATAGTTCAACTGTTGCGGTGCAATAGAGAGGAATGGAACAGCCTCGTCTAACCCAGCACAAGCCTTAGTCACACACGGTGCGCATCCAGCCTGCGTGTATTGCTTTCGGTCGCGTCAGTTCCCTTGTCATGCTTGAAGGATTGCTTCCAGCTCAGTTTATTTTAGTGCTGCTGCATACTCATGGCTACCCGGTTTAGCTAGTTGACTGATGAGTTGAGTTTTTTTTGCACCACATCGAGAGTGGGTGTGTGTGTGCGTGTGAATTTGTGCATAAATCACTTCATGTGTGCGAGGGAGGAGGAGATGGCGTGTGGATGTCAGGGGAGTGGTGGTACTTTTGGTTGCGGCAACTTCAGCAAGAGAGTTATTAAGAAGTGCACCTGGTGGGATGGTTGGAACGCAATTGGCGCATGCGAGTGCATACTCCCACTTCCTCTGAGGTTGGCTCACGAGGCAGCAGTTTGCATGACAAGAGGCAGTTGACTTTCCTGTGCTTATCACTCCTGCGAGGATAGGCATTTCTGTTGCCCGCTGAAACATATAAGCAGTCTTTGTGCGGTATCAATGAAAGAATAGTGGGAGGGGAGCAGGGCCAACCTAAAGATAAGCAAGAATTTCACTCAGGCACGGCATGAGCCTCTGTGTTTATACACAGTTGTGTGTGTGTGTGTGTGTGTGTGTGTGTGTCGGTGCAAATTCATGCACACCAATGAGGCCACCAAGTTCTCAGCTACCAGGCCAGCGATCCTTAGGAGACCATTAAGGACTTAACTGCCTTCCAGCAGCTTTATTTATCAAAGGGATCCTGAGCCTTGCAGTTCCCCCAGCTTGGCTTTCATTACCCTTCTGATGTGCCACGGGTAGTAGACAGATCGGGATTAGCAAAGGCTCTTTAAAGGTTTCCACACACTACAGTTTGTACAGTGATAAAAGGCTGAATTGTAGTTCTCTAATACAGTCATTAAAAAAAACTACACAAATGAGAGCAACTTGGACAAGGTTATAGAACGTGACGTGACAAGTCATAAAAACAAAGGGATTTTCTCTCTCAAAAGGAAGATGGCTACTAACAAGAAGGTGAAAAACAAGCTATGTAAAAGCTGTTGATGGTGCGCTTCACACCAAAATCAAAACTTAATGTGTCCTCTTACCTGTAGTACCACTTATGTAGATTGTTTGTTGGGGTGTGAGTTGCCTAGTTTTGGAGATATCGGCCGAACAGTATAATAATAATATAATAATAATTGGACTTTATGGCTTGTGGTGCTCCCCCCCCCCACCTCCCCCTACTGTTGTCATGTCATTACTTGCTTTTTAAATATACTAAAAGGAAGTTAGTAGTGGACTTACGGGCAGTATGTAAGCCTTTCAGAAACTGAACGCCCGCAATATTGTCTTAATTTGGATAAATGGACCAATAGTACTTCTTTGTATCAATCCATTATAAATACTCTAAGACATATAATAATCCAAATTTGGATTCTGATATTCCTGCTTGTGATGCTTAATTTAAAATGTATGCCTCCTTCAGGCAACATCTGGAAAACTGGCAATTGCTGGAGTTACAGGGGCACTGAAGTGTTTGACATTGCAATAGTGAGAGTTTTGATGGTGTTTTCATTAAGTGTTGACAAGTGCTTCATCAAAAAGTCTGCGCATTCCTTGAAATGTTACAGTTTTATACAGAAACGACAACCGCAAATAAGTAACGATTACAGTCTGGGATTTGCGTTTGTTTAATAGCCATTTGTAGATCTCTCAACAATTCATTCTAAGAAAGTGAATTGAATCCAATGTTTAGGCCAGTTACTGCCATGCCTCCCCCATGTTCACCCAATCTCTCACCACAAGCCGTTGGGATACAGGTGCAGGTGTTCGTACATATACATATATAATGTTTGTCCCCTTTTTGTCACGCCAACCCGCTGCATGTTTTGACTGAGACGGCAGCCGATGTGGGGGGTCCAGCCCAGTGCGGCCCCATCTCACAGCTAAGGGTTGTGGGTTGGTCAGAAAAACCATGTGATGGTGCGTGTGAACGCGGGGCCCGGTGGGAGTAGGCTTCTCACTCTGGCCGCCTCATGTTTGTCATGTTTTGTAAAGGCTGCCAATCTTCCCTTTGTTGCCACAGACAGCGGTGACAAACAGGAGAAGCAATGGAGAATCTTCCGTGACGGGAACAAGATCAGGTCATGAGGAGGAGGAAGGGCTTTCCTCTGGGGAACGGCTTCCTATGGGTTTATCTGAAGACCACCGTCTGTCGTTATCTTAGGGGTCAGGTTTCTGGGTTTCACTTCTCCTCCAGCTGCTCTTTTGCAAGAAGCACTGATGAAGATAAATTGGAAAATGACAGTACTAATGAAGATGTATTACAGTTCTGGGTCTAATTTAGAAATATGGTACATGTCATACCATTTCAATGGATGCTTCATCGTTTTCTGAAATTAGATTAGATTTCCTACGCTTTCCCTGAATTTCACATATGCTGTTCTGTCTTTCTCTATTTCAGCGAGACTGACTTTTTAAAATGTAAGACTTCGTTATACATCCAATATACCTGGTGGCATTTATTAGCACAATGTCTCCCACTACTGAGTCTCACTGTGTTGTAAAATCAGAAATGTTACATAGATCATGTTTACAGTTAAGTACCAATGGACTGCCTTAACCAATGAGCCATGTAAGGTTGGGTTGCCTGAATTTTGGCATGGAGCTTTGATAGCAATGGAGGAATGTTAATGACAGAGTTTATTGTTATTGGAGAAGTTCGCTTTTTGTGCCTTTTTTGTTAAACTTCAGGTCGCTTCATCTGGGCAGGAACGTGAAGCAGGAACATGTTTTATTATAACCAACCCTGTACATTAACATGCCATCCATCTGACTCGGTCAGTGGCGTCACCAGGTAATTTTGCCGGGGCTTAAACACCGAATGTTTTGAGTGTAGTCACAAATATTATTTAAAATGTATACTTGTGAAGATTGACAACAAAACATAATGTGCGTGAATGTGCAGTAGTGGTCATAACATAACAGTTAAAGTAAATGCAGGTCTGTAAACCAGATGTGTGTGATGGGGGATGTGACGGTCAGCTGAATGACTCACGGTGAGGAGGAACAGCAGAGGTGCAGGTGGTCTTTCCGTAGAGAAGCAAGGTGTAGGAGCACTAAAACCACATGAACTGTGTGTGAAAAGGGTGTGAGTGAAAGAAATCCCTTCAGTAATTTAATAAACCAATGTCAACACAGAGTGGTGGAAGTACGTGGATCCATCAGCAATAGTGTAAAAATGCTGTTACTGGAAAAAGGCCTACATTCAAAATATGTCTCAAGTAAAAGTTTTCATTGTGCAGATTAATATATACTATTCTATTATAATCTAATTATATCATAATACATGTGTTCATCACTTTAATGTTGCAGCTGGTAAAGGTGGAGCTCATTTAAATTACTTTATATACTGTTGGTAGTTCAATCTACAATAATATATAATTTATTTTATTATATTTACTTTTATTAATCTGCATCTGTAAAGCTTTCAGATTAATGTAGTGCAGTAAAAAGTACCATATTTCTCTCTGAGATGTCGTGGTGTTGAAGTATAGAGTAGCAATAACTTGGAGTGGAAGTACTTTTAACATTGTACTTAAGTACAGTCATTGAATAAATGTACTTAAACATGTTAAAACAGTTTCTCTAGTCAAGTAAGTAAACATAACAGTTGTGAAGTATTCTGATTGTACTCTATATCAATACTAATAACTAACAATTACATTTACATCACAATCATAATTAAGCTGGAGAGCAAACAACCATTTTTGTGTGGTACCCACTTCATTTTTTCTCATGCACTTTGAAAGTAAATAAGGTTCCAGAGTACATTAGACATGAAAAATAGAGCTTGTTCATCACATATTGCGTGTTTTCTCTCTGCAGATTCAGGCCTGGTGGTTCCCAGCGTTCCATATGAGCTTCACAAGCGCCTGCTAGCAGCTGCAGAGCGCTGGGGCCTGTCTCTTGAGCGGCGGGTGGAGACGATCGGCGTTTGTTCCAGTCAGATGGCTCTCACTCTGCTTGGTGGCCCAAACAGGTAAGAAATGCCACTCCTGGCTCTGGCGTCATGGGGCAGCCCACCACCGTCTGGTAAGGGTGCAAAAGTGTGAAGTTAGACACTTCCTGACGTATATTACTTCTCGTCTGATGTGAAGTACAGCAGAAATAGAGCCACTGATTTATTTCAGTAGAAACGGATTGTGCAACAGTGTGCCAAACATCCTTGTCTGAGTGGCTATAGAGTCTTTAGAGCAGGTCTGTCCTACGTTTTGTTTTCATGTCATGTTTTCCCGTTTCCATGGCAATCATCTTTACTGCCATGTTTCTACATAGGTTGCATGGTGTTAACCTTGACCCCTGGTCCCTCAGGGTTTATTTTCTTAGGAAAGCACTACAGTGAGCAGTCACACGGCAGGTCAGGAACATCCTAACAGACTGAAGCAGCCCTGTTTGATATTGTTCACCTTCATGAGCTATTTAGTCCTATTTCAGATCAAAGAACCAGAGAGGCTTGTATTACGAACAGGTTTATTGTCTCCGATTCTTTTATCAACTTAGCAGTAATACTTATGTGTCTCAAGTTTATGCTGGGACTACTGCTCAGATCAAGTGTAACACCAGAATCACTGGCACCACAGTAGTGTTCCACTATTCCCTGTCCCCTGTTATACAAGTCATTCAAGTCCTATTGTACAGATACTGAAGCATTAAATCAAAGACACTAGGCTACTTGTTTGTCTAGTAATAAAAAAACAATTGGAACATGTTGAACCTGTGACTATAAATGAGATGGACAGTTTGAAAGTTTCTGCAATGTGTCCGTAATCACAAAAGAGACACTTTTTTTAGTTACAGATACATTTTTGTTGAATGTTTGCTCCAAAATGCAGCAGATAGACGTAACGTTAGTAAGCTAACTAACTGATTTTCTATTGACAATAAAGTTCTACATAGCCAGCAGTTCAGCTTGTTTATTGTAAATAGCAGCATTATTAGACCATTTTTCCCTCCCTAACCTGTATAATTGCAAATTCATGTCTCTGATCCATTTTCAATGTATGGACAGTTTTTTATTTTGATAAAAACACGTATTCCATCACTGTTTAATGAAAACGACAATGTTTTAACTTAGAAAGCTAACTCGGATCGATAGTCCCACCTGTATCACAGTACGAGTTGAGTTTGCATGCTGGTTCAGAACAGCATGTCCTTTGTACACTGGCAGGATAGAGGGCTCCCTGGTACTTTTAAACAACCATTTCTCATGTTGTCCTGGATTGAGAGTTTGTCAGGGTTGGATCTCAGACAATCAGCATGGTGCAAATTATGCAATTAATGTGATAACATGAGTACTGTGCATACTACATCGGTTGTCTTTCTTTCTGGAATAATCTCTCCATCTCTTGAATGTCTCCAGACTCACCCCTAAAAATGTCCACCAGAGGCCCACGGTGGTCCTTCTGTGTGGGCCACACATCCAGGGAGCCCAGGGCATCAGCTGTGGTAGACACTTGGCCAACCACGAAGTGGAGGTCATCCTGTTCCTGCCCAATTTTGTCAAGATGCAGGAGTCGGTCACCAGTGAGGTCAACCTCTACAGCAGGACCAGCAGCAAGCAAGTGGCCAGCGTCAAAGGTACAGCAAGAGAGTATGTCGATTATTAAATCCCTGCCGAGTCGGGATGTAGTGAGGCTGATTGAAAGGACCATGCTGGGCTGTATGTAAGTGTACGGGCTCATCTGGTGGTAAATGTAAACGTGATTCGGAGTGCTGTTGGAAGATTGAAGCTAAATGTTGCCCTCTAGTGGAGCAGCAGCATTTAAGCCACATTGAAACATTTTGCAGATCATTTATGGCTCCACATATTTGAAATTAATTTAGATAGACAGTTGTTTAAAGACAGTTAGGGAGCATTTCGCCTGGTGGCAGTTATTAGCAAGATCCCATGCACCAAAAATACGTTCTCTCATGGTTTGAACCACTGTTTTCACCAGACTGACTCATTCTTCTCCTCTTCTCCTGTTCTAGACCTGCCAACAAGCCCAGTTGATCTGGTCATCAACTGCCTGGATTGCCATGAGAACCTACTGCTGAGGGAGCAGTCCTGGTACCAGTCAGCCGCTTACTGGGCCAACCAGAACCGGGCTCCGGTCCTAAATATCGACCCCGCGATCAGCAGTCAGCATGAGACTGTCGAGGCGAAGTGGACCCTCTCTTTGGGCCTCCCTTTGCCTTTAGCCGAGACGGAGAGCAGGGTCTACCTCTGTGACATTGGGATCCCTAAACTGGTTTTCCAGGAAGTTGGAATCAGCTACCACTCACCCTTTGGATGTAAATTTGTCATTCCTCTGCACACGGCGTAGCAGAGTACCCACTGACATTGCACTTGGTTAAAACGGGACAATATGAGGGAACGGTCTGCTTTTTCCACTAAGGTGCCATTGTGTATGTGGCAATATCTGAAGAGCAACTATATGACTATTTGTTACAAAGTGTGTACAACACGTCTGAAAGCATACGGTGGGGGTCTTTCCTCCCGACCCCGCGGGAAACTCCCCGGGGGTTGCCGCATGTTGCGTGCGACACCTCTTGTTTTTGAGAGGGAAAGGTTTCCTGTTCTTTTGGCGTGTTTTGATAAGGGCTCTGTGACGATGTGAATATGTTTACAAAATGCTGACCGATGCGAGTCTATCTCTGACCTCTGATCCTGTGACCAGTCAGAGCAGCAGAAACACAGTTCCTGTTTCCTCCTTTAGATTGCACGCCGGCGCTGGTCCTGACCCTGCGACCCCGTGCACAGCTCGGCCTAAAGCGGTCTGCCAACCCTGCCACTCATCTGGCCCATGAGTCCGTTGTCTTTCAATTTAATGCAATTTTGTATTCACTCAAATGGGTGTGTTTTGTCTAGTAATGGTTGTAGCATGTTTCACTGAAAAAGGGTATATTTCACATGATCTATATTTGTAGTATTTGTATTTATTTTTGGTAACATCTCAGGAACAATTAATGGAAAAACTTTATATTTGCATTGACATTACATTTGATAGCACTATCTTTGAACTGTTGGGTGTTTTGAGATTATCACCACCGACACTGAAAATGAAAAGTAGTAGCTGGCACTCCTGAGGATTAATTTCTGAATTCTTGCAGATTAGACATGATTTTGAAGAACACATTCCAGTGACCAAAAACCTCTTGGACCAGGTTAATCCTTGGGGATTATGGCGAGTTAGGTGTAGTGAAACCTAATTATTATTTTCCATTATGACACCTCATATTCAGTCACCTTCAGTGAAGTAACCACTTCCACTCTTTTGGTCACCGTAGTCATGTTAAGTTAATACCTCGGATCAGCAAAACGTCAACTCTACAAGTGAAAGGAAATCTGTATTTTTAGACTGGCAGATAAGATGATATAATAATGCTGATAGTTTTTTTCAAGAGCTCTTTGTCCTAAATCCTTGTATCATGAACTTTTTTCCAACCGTACTTCAAGTTAAACCAAGTCAAAAAGCTACATCAACTAGGACTTCAAGTCAAAAAACTGTAGCTATAAATAATTTCCTTTTTTTCTCATTTAACTTCTACACTTTGGGGAGGAAAAAGATGCAATACAAAATAAAGTACATTTTGTGCTAATGGGTTTGTGTCTCACATTTTTCCACCAGTAGCCAACACTTGAAAATATCTTGTACTTTAAAATTTTGACTAATTTATTGCCAGCCTGCTTTGGTATTTCTGACAAAGCAGCTGAGACGAGTACAAAGCAAGTTAGTTAGCCTGTTAAATATGTTATCTTTAGATATACATGTGAAGTACAGGGCAAAACAATTGAAGCTGCATGGATCTTCTGACGAGATGAAAATGCGTTGATTGGGAGCTCCTTTTATATGCATTGTTGTTGTTGTTTTGGAAAAATGCAACCACTGCGTAAACTAAGAGATCCTGTTTTTGGTAATTGAGAGAAGACACTTCAATTACAACTAAGTGCAGTTTTGAGACACTTGGGTATTTTACATGTAATGCTTCAATACACAACTATTTAAGAGGGAGATGCTGTAATTTTTACTCCACTTTATTCGTTTGACAGCTAGAGTAACACGTTGCTACTTTACACACAGATGTGCAAGATACACAATAATGCACCATGGATAATTATCCAGTAATATAATCTCTGAAAGGAGCCACCCTGCTTGGTGAGTTATCAAGTCGATCAGAAATAAGAGAAGAATGAACATTCCTATTGAAATCAATATATAGGATGGTCAGACAGCGGCAGACTTTTGTGTGTACTGTTGCCATTGTGACCATTGTGGTAGGCTAACTTCTGTATGAACTAAACCAAGTTACAGCACAGTTACAGTCGTGGACTCATTGAGGTGAGGTTACACAGTAACAACATTATGAAGCGCAGACAGTCAGACTACACTTAACGGTGAAGCATTAAATACCAGGACCCTGAAACTAAAGTAGCTAAATGGAATTCAGCCATCATTAGTTTATCATTTTTACCTTTGCTTTTCCTGCTGTGACATGCAGTCTGCTAACACTGCTCAAAAAAATAAAGGGAACTCTAAAACAACATAATGTAACTCCAAGTCAATCATATTTCTGAGATATCAGTCTGTCCAATTATGAAGCAGCACTGATTAGGAACCAATTTCACGTGCTGTTGTGCAAATGGAACAGCCCACAGGTGGAAACGAGTGGCAATTAGCAAGACATCCCTATAAAGGAATGGTTCTGCAGGTGGTGACCACAGACCATTTCTCGGTTCCTCGGCCTTTCTGGCAGATTTTTTTTCTTTTTTGAATCTTGGCAGTGTTTGCACCACTAGAGGTTGCATGAGGCGGTTTCTCCAACCCACAGAAGTTGCCCTGTAAGTGCAACCCATCCAGGATGGACACATAAGCGCACACTGTGTCCCCCAGCAGTATAGTGTCAAGAGCATGGAGGAGATTCCAGGAGACGTGGAGGGGGCCGAAGAAGGACAACAACCCAACAGCAGGACCGAGCATGACCGGTTTGGCGGTGGGTCACTGATGATCTGGGAAGGCATTTCTTTGGAAGGTAGCACAGCCCTCCATGTGCTTGCCGGAGGTACCGGGATGAGAGCCTCGGACCCATTGTGAGACCATATGCTGGTGCAGTGGGCCCTTGGTTCCTTCTAATGCATGACAATGCTAGGCCTCGTGGCTGGAGTGTGTCAGCAGTTCCTGCATGATGAAGGCATTGATGTTATGGACTGGCCTGCCCGTTCCCCAGACCTGAATCCTATTGAGCAACATCTGGGACATCATGTCTCGTTCCATCCACCAACGCCAGGTCGCACCACAGACTGTCCTGGAGTTGACTGCTGCTCTGGTCCAGGTCTGGGAGGAGATCCCTCAGGAGACCATCCGTCGTCTCATCAGGAGCATGCCCAGGCGTTGTAGGGAGAGCATACAGGCACGTGGAGGCCACACGCACTACTGAGGATCATTTTGACACGTCTTGAAAAAACTCCAAAAAAGTTGGATCAGCCTGCGATCTGATTTTCCACTTTGATGTTCGGTATATGATTCTGAATCGAGACCTCCATAAGATGAGGATTTTGATTTCATTAATCATCCTTATGTTGTTTTGTTGTCAACGCATTGCACTTTGTAATGAATAAAGATTTCCAACTTTTTATTCCGGTGCAGACAATGGCCCACCTGGATGAGTGTTATGTTCTCTAGGGGGGGGGGGGATACTAATATAAAGTTATTATATATTAGTTAATGTCTATCTATCTATCTATCTATCTATCTATCTATCTATCTATCTATCTATCTATCTATCTATCTATCTATCTATCTATCTATATATATTAGAGGTGTAACGATTCATTCGATTAATCGATTAATCGATTGTCAGTCCTATAGATTCTACTAAATCGATCTGCTAAAATAAATAAATAGAATGAATCGCTTTGGATTCACCAATAATCGATATAAATGCATTTAATCAGATGAATCGTGATTCTTATGATTTAATGTTTTAATACGTTTAAGACACACTCTCCCCTGCCAGCATGTACTCTATTGAATAATGTTCAAAATAACTGAGCAATGTTAAATTACATTTTTGTATCCAGCATAAAATATTATGCAGGACTACTTTTTTCTAGAATAAATATGTTATTTTCACCTTTCAGAAGAATACAGATAATCTCACTTGCATTATTGCATGTTTATTTCATGGATATAAAATTTTGGTTACAAGTTACTGAATCGAATCGTGGTTTACAGAATCGAATCGAATTGTTACAAAAAAGAAAAATCGTCCTTGAATCGCCATCTGCTGTATCGTTAATCGAATTGAATCGAATCGCTGTGAAGCTAAAGATTCACACCCCTAATATATATATATATATATATATATATATATATATATACACAAGTTACTGAACTTGTTAGTACAAGTGGTAGCAGTAAACCAGAGCCTGTATCCACGGCTTTACCCAGTCTGAAAGGCAGCATCCTCTCCCTCAGTAACAAGTCTGCCATCGGTTGACAGTCTCACCTGTTGGCCGCACGGTTGTGCTCGCAGACCGCTCGCGCGGTGTCTGTGCTCTTCCTCTGCGCATGCGCGGTCCGCCAACGGAGCGGAGACCATTTCCTCCAGCAGCAGGCCTTGCAGAGCTTTGCCACACACACACACTCACACATGCGCAAACATATACACACATATGCAGACAGAGTAGCAACAAACGTCAAAGCAAAGCCACGTTTGGGATTGCCTAATCGTATCGCCGCTGAACCTGGATGCGCCCCAACCGCAGGAGTCCTCCTCATGGGCCTACATCGCTAATTTGCAGCAACATCTGCCCGACACCACAGCGGTATCTTTTGGGTGAGTTACCCAGAGCGCAGTCACTGTTTTGTCTCGTTGTGTTGCTGTTGCAACGGGTTTTTTTTTTTAGCTCGGGAAGCTTCAGGATAGCGCACAGGGAATGTCATTGTTGGGCTTCGTTTTCTCCAACTTCTTGGACGAGGCTTTACGTCACATTCACTAACGGCTTCGAAATAGTACGGCGAACGGTTCACACTGTACAGAGCTAACGTTAAATCTGTTTCAGAGCGTTAGCCTTAGCAGCTAGTCAACATACAATGTAACGTCACGAGATCCATTTTCGGACACAGTGTATGCTAGGTCCAAACTGATTTTACGTCACCCCTCCAGTCGTTTTCCCGATACATTCGTTGTGTTTGACAGTAGAACAGCAACACACAAACAAGGCAGCCGTTAAAGGGACGTTTTGGCGATCTTTTTGGTTGCCTACAATGATTTTCTTGTTGGGGGGGGCGGTTTTTGCGGCTTTGCCCGAAACCTCCGAGTCACCCACCCTCTTCTTCCCTGGTTCCATAGTCGGACGCCTTGGTCCCGCGTCTAACGCTTCGTGATTTTGACCTTTACTTACCTTCCATGATATTCTCTATCTTCTATGAATGTTTGTTGACACAGCCTAGTTCAGTACTGTGGGCCAGCCCAGAAATAAAGCTGAGAGTCGGTTAAACAAGCAGCGCTGTGCTTCAGGCTGATTAGCCGTTTTGATTTTGTGTGAAAATGTCGTTTAACTCACTCTAGAGGGACAGTTGAAATGATGACTACATGGATTTAAAAGTCGTCCAAACACTGTGGTCTGGGATTTTTGGCATCGTTTTGCATTTTTGTTGGGAAATGCAGAGGAAGAGCACCAAAGAATGTGAGTGTCCGATAATGGACTCCTTTATTTTAGCCACCTCCGCGCTGCATTACAACATGGGGGGCTGGAGCTGAGGTTCAGCCCCTTGCATTGAGGAAACACTCATCCGTGTCTCTCCACTGATCTCGTTTTAATGTAACGGGTCTACCATTATAACATTGTGTAGCATTTGTCTTTGTTTGCAATATATGTCATTGTATGTAACTGTGGAGAGGTGACTGAGTTATTTATGACAGTAAATCATGTAAAATAACATTATTATAATGTTTAACCCATGGGGAAATATGTTTTCTCTTGCTCCCCTCCGCACGGAGGTTAGAGGTCAAAATTTCCTGAACAACATCCTGGGAATGGTAGAGCATCTTGACTCTTGGATGGCTAATACTCAGATTGAAAAACATGAATTTAGTTAAATTAAATTGTGCTATTGTTACATATTGCTGTTGCTTTTGACAAATCACACCAGCCGCCATCCATTGCATCTTTGGCCTTGTTTGTTAGTTCCTCGCTCAGTAATTCAAAGGTAACCGTCCGACTGAAACGTTGAAATGTACATACCTTTGCAAGCCGTGGCACGACTGACAAAAACCATGTAGTGGGCCTACTTTGACACTTGACATAGTTTTCTCTTTCTTCTTTCTCCTGGGTTGTTTTCAAGGGACACATCTATTCCCAGCATATTATGTCAGTGCCTGTGATCTGACCTGTCACTGCTCACAATCTAAATGATCATCCCCCATCATGAGGCTGACCAACAATTGTATTTTGCATCATAATTGAAAAATGAGAATATTCAAGTATTTTTCACACATATTAGAACCGTGTCTTCAGAATTGCATTTATTTTGTGCATTATTAAATTAAGATTAGAAATTGTGACTCAGTGAGGGTGGGTGTTCGTCGTTTGTTTCTGTGCAACAGTTGTTATCTCATGATGATGCCCACCTGTCTTAACAGTTGGGCTGATTTAAACGAGTGCAGAGGGCTGACGAAGCAGCACGAGAGCTTTGGGGGTTCTTTTCAAGAGATTTTACTGAGATTTGTTGGATTGAGGGGTGAATGCGAGGCCTTGGCATTCATTATCCCCAGAGGAATCTGGTGAACCAGACTGCAACATGTTGGGGATCCATAAGCTGCGTCTGTCGGGGTGAACCTGCTGCCGGTGTGTTGGGATGTCCAATATAGTGCAACAAGGGTCTGTCTTGGAGTAGTGTCAATTAATGCTTTTTTTTTGTTGTTGCAAAAGTTAAGCAATTTTAAGCACAAATGGTTTATTTTCAACACACTGTGTAATTAACCAGTCCTGTAAACACAGCGTGACTCAGTAGTGAGACTGTACAGCTCTCCATCTGTGAACTCGGACTCATCTAAAGTAGCTTCGACCACACTGAGTTCTCTCTGGTTCTCTCTTTGTCATTAGCTCTCTCCTTATCTCGCTGACTGACTGACTGGCCAGATCGGAGTAGTCTAATCGAGGCGCAGCTTGACGAGGACTAGAGGTGACAGGAAATGTCTACGAGACATGTCCGCGGGCCCAGTTGCATGTCCGCTCGCTTCTTTTAGCAATGAATTATGAGGAGGGGGGGGGTCGCTGTCTGTTCGATCCTTAAAGCTGCGAGGAGCTGAGCTGTGTTACTGTCTAGTGTTAAGCTCTGGGCCTGTCTTCTATGCTCGGCAGGGAAGTAATGGCTGCTCTGTCTGTACGCTGACCATCTCATTGCACATTTAAAGCCTGTCCAAGGCCCTGCTGACCTCAACACAATGACCGCGTTTAGTTCGTTTTTCCCCTCCAGCCTCTTCAGTCCCACGTCCGCTGTCTCTTTAATCAGCAAGTACAATAACAGAGGAGGGATTTATCGTGGAGACTTTGGTGCAGAGCTTAACGTTATACTGCCACTCACGAGCAACAGGACATCACAGATGGTTGCAAGACGTATCTCTGCACAGGAGGCTCCGTCACTTTGCATAGATGCACTCAACGTTGTGAACATGCTGGATGTCTGCATTTCGGCAGTCTGGTAAAGTGTACTAGTAGTGTATTAGTCGTTATACCCAAATACACAGGGATGTATTTTAATATTACTGTAAAGTTATTTGCACATTCTGAGTTATGCAGGTTTATTGTAGACGTGTACGATGCAAAGTGGCGAGCAGCGCCATGGTCCACTTGTTGAGGAAGAGTGATGAAAATGAAGCTGGCAGCAGTGCTTCCTCTTTTTAAACACATATAAACGTGTATTTGTGTAAATGTATCTTAAACAATGAATCCAAACATTATCAAAATTGTTGCTCATACTTTGTCAGTCGACTAATCTATTATTTTTTAGTCTCTTACAGTTTGATATAAGTGTTGTCATGTCAAGCATCATAGATTAAGTCAATTATAACTATATTCTTTTTAAAAATACATTTTGTTCACATTGGTTTTAAGTCATTGTTGGTGTTTTTTCTTTTTAACTTCACTGGTGAGAAACACCAGCTTTCAGTGGTGTAACAGTTCACCAAGCTATCACATATACAAGAGGATTGATTAAAGGTAAATCATAAATGACTATATATATATATATATATATATATATATATATATATATATATATATATATATAGTAATTTATCCACTGCTGTTTGACTCCCATGTCATCTTCTCTGTTCAGCACCTGATGAGCTGTAATACAGGCAACCCCCTCATGCCCTCCTTCCTAGGGATCATGCAGCCCAGTAGAATAGTGGCATTGTGGCTGCCATCTTGCGTGCAAACTCAGCGAGGCCTCTCCATCTGGGCAGCGGCTGGTCAGTCAGGCGGCTCCTTGAAGGCCGGGAGGCTTCTACCGCCACGCCTGCTGGCTAGCTCCACAATGTAGGCAACGAGTAGAGCCGCAGGCCTGACACATGACCAGTCTATCACTACGCCCACGGCCTCCAGAGGTTTCCCACTGCAAACCGTTTCCCACAAAGATGATGCAACTTTTAAGCATTTCTCAGTCTTATCCAGAAATACATAGAAATATGTATCCTTTATTTATGCTTTATGTCCCTCTTATTGACAATTATTTGAATGTTTTCCACTAAAAAGGATGTTCACTAAAAAAGATGCAATAACATATTTGTTACTTAAATAAATATAAAATTATTTCAGTATGTTCAATTGCCATTTTAAGACATGTAAGCATATTTTGAGGATTATTGGAATAATATCATGAATATCAATTAATTTGGGCAGAATTATCTCAACATGAAATTTTCATATTGTCCCACAATGGAGCATCTATACCACCGATACCCAGAGCTACCTCATGGTGCAAACCAGCACGATTCAATGACACTTATTATCTGTCAAATGACAAGATAACTGTTTAAACATCAATCACATGATCACATGGCAAGGTGTGATGATCAGTGAGACATTTTTTAAGTTTGTGCCGTGTAACTGTTGTTCAGAAATTGATATAATTGGACAGACACCCAACTAATCGTGTTACAATATGATGGTATGTTATCAAATTCTTCTGTGAAAGCAGCATCAGCAGGACTCTCCTGTAGAATAATGCACAATGCAACAAATACATGCACAGTAGGACGCTATTACCATCAAATTCTCAGCACAATAAAATTACCATTCTAACTGAAATTAGATCATTGGGCTTAATCAGCAAGGAAAATAAACAAGCAGTCTGTCGGATGCTGCTGTTGCTTAACATTCTGCTTGTGTCCTTATGTTTCCAGCACTACGGTATGATTGAATCTAATAACAAAAACATAGACAACAAATAAGGAAGTGATAGAGGGCATTAATGGGTAATATTTCACGTTATATAGCAATATACCGTATTGTATGTGATGAGGGATTCTAGTCAAAGGATCTTTTGGAGGAAAAGACTTGAGCTTGAAAAAAAAAGTTGATATATAAATAAAAACAGTTTGAACATGCACACTATCAGCACAGACAGAAGTTGAGCGGATGAATAACTAACTTCAATCTGAGGCTTTGCATAAACAGTCTAACTGCAACATGGTGATTGATCAGCGGTGCTGCCTTACATGTGCCAGGAATCCTACCGTTCACATTTCCAGCTGATGTTGACTGAATGACTTGTTTGTATCTGAGTACCCAACACACCTATGTTTGCTGGGTAATGTGATGCAAACCTATTATGATTATCAGGAGCTCACTGTAATTTAGTTAGATCCTCATTAATCTGTGATAATTTAAGTTGCTGCTGATTGATCTACACAGTAGTCTTAGTCATTTTGCTGTGTGAAATCATGCCGATAACCAAGACTGTACTTTTATCAAGCCTGATGTTCAACCTCACTGTGTTTTCAGGCAGATTTTGTCTTGTGACGTTTGAGGTTTAAACTGCCCCCGTCTTGCGGTGTTGAGTGTGCAAACATGGGAAAACAGCACAAGTTGTTCAAAATGTGCAATTAAGTCATAGCAAAAAGGCATCCATCCATCCATCCATTTTCTACCGCTTATCCTGTATTCAGGGTCACGGGGGGGCTGGAGCCGATCCCAGCTATATTTGGGCGAAGGCAGGGTTCACCCTGGACAGGACGCCAGTCTATCACAGGGCTTATAGCAAAAAGGCATACAATTAAACACCAGATTGTTTAACATTTGTCCGGTATGATGATATATACTGTACCCTGATATTATTCATGGGATATGATTTCGTCTTGAAGCTTATATGGAAGCAGCCGTCGCTTTCTAAAGGCATCCAATGGTTTGATGCTGGAGGGGGAGGGGGGAGAGAGGGAGAGAGAGAGACTGGCATAAGTGAAAACAAGGCAAAAAGTGAAGCACCCTGAGCTATGAGCCATACAGAAGTCCTGTTGAGAGGTCAAATGCTACCAATCTCATTTTATGTAGTTGTTTGAGCCCAGGCGGAGCAGGTCAATAGGACAGCTTTATGTCAATATTGGACTTAAATATAATTGCGTTCTGTTTTAATTTTGGGATATTTTTCATTCATTAACTTTTACCAATTTTAATTCACAGAAGATGTACCATGTCAAGATGTTTATTTGTATCCTTCATGATGTTAACAGCTCTATAGTGCGATGCCATACCCCCATACAAGTTCCCAAGTCAAGCAGGAAGTGGACTTCACCAAAGACCTGTGCCAACATATCATTTATATGTGGGGCTTCCCCTGCTAGCCTCCAAAGTCTGACCACTGTTTCCCTGCTGTTATGACCACATGGCTCAAGCATGGCATAACAAATTGGGAGACACGCAGTGACAAGTTTTTGGTATATTTATTTAACAATAAAAGGCACTAACAAGGAAATTAAGTATCAGTGTAGATGGCAGCTTAACTATGTGTAATGTGTAATGGACTGGTGTAATGAGAATGTACAACAAAACCAAAATGAAGACGATGAGGTTTGGCAGCAGCTTCAGTCACCCAGGCAGCGAGAGAGCGTCAGGCTGGATGTCTTCCTCCTTTTATAGGCCAACCAGGCCAATCAGGTCAATCAGTTGCACCTGCTGCAGAAAGGGAAGAGCCAAATGGCCCAAGTAGTGAAGCAGCGCCTCCCCCCACCACACAGGGGAAGGACACCTTCCCTGACCGCCAGGGAAGGGGGACGTAACACCCTCCCCCTTAAAACAGAGGCCCAACATACGGCCTCTGTAAACAAGGCTGCGGCAACAAAGAAATTAAACAATATTTATGTCAAAGGGAGGAAAGGCAAAATGTTAAATGGGATCGGTCAGGGTAACTGGTTTACTTGAACCCTCCTGGCGCCCGCGACAGCGCATCGGCTATTACGTTGTCCACGCCACGAATGTGTCTGATGCTCAAGTTATAGGGCTGTAAAAAGAGTGTCCACCTCATTAACCGCTGGCTTGGACTCTGCAGAGAGTGGAGGAAGGTTAGAGGGTTATGGTCTGAATACACAACCACCGGATGGACCCCACCTCCCACGTACACATCAAAATGCTGCAGAGCCCACACCAACGCCAGCGCCTCCTTCTCTATTGTAGAGTAGTTCAGTTGATGACGGTTGAACTTCTTAGAAAAGAAGCTGACCGGTCTAACCACTCCCTGATCATCACTCTGCATCAGGACACCCCCAGCCCCAACCTGACTGGCGTCCACCTGCAACTGGAATGGCTGATCTAGGTGAGGCGCTGCCAGGACAGGAGCTGTACTCAACAGCATCTTCACTTGGCCAAAAGCCTGCCGACAGGCCAGAGACCATTCAAACTTGACCTTCTGCTGTAGTAGGCCGGTCAATGGGGCGACCACTGAAGAAAAATTACGGCAAAAACTTCTATAGTAGCCAACCATACCCAAAAATCGTCTAAGCTCAGTCTTGGAGACAGGCGGTGGAAACTTGTCGATAGCACGGACTTTGGCCCTTACTGGCTTGACCTGTCCTTGTCCCACAACCTTCCCCAGGTACGCAACAGTGGCCCTGGCAAATTCACATTTAGCCACATTAACTGTGAGGTTAGCGTCTTGGAGACGAACAAACAATGCATGGACTCGATCCCTGTGCTGTTCCCAAGTGTCACTGTATACTACGACATCATCTAAATAAACAGCTACGCCCTCCAGCCCTGCCACTACTTGGTTCATCAGACGCTGAAAAGTGGCAGGCGCATTTCGGAGCCCAAAACTCATGACCCTGTAGGAATACAGCCCCGATGACGTAATGAAAGCAGCGATCTCTTGGGCACGTGGCGTCAGCGGGACCTGCCAGTATCCTTTTAATAGGTCAAATTTACTCACAAACCTGGCAGATCCTACCGCATCCACGCAATCCTCCATCCTCGGTAAGGGAAAAGAATCAGGTTTAGTCACTTCGTTTACCCTTCGGTAGTCTGTGCAAAACCTGTCTGTCATGTCTGATTTTCCCACCAGTAGGCATGGAGAGGCCCAACTGGAATTTGAAGGCACAGCCAGCTCATTATCTAGCAGATACTGAACCTCAGCGTCCATGCGGCGGCGCTTCTCCAGAGGAACTCTGTAGAACCTTTGCCGAATTGGCTTTGCATCCCCAACATCGATGTCATGCTGCACTAAGTGGGTACAGGAAGGAGTATCAGAAAACAGGGAAGGGAAAGCAGCCAACAGTCCCGACAGATCCCTGCCTTGTTCTTCTGACAAGTGGCAGAATAGACCCCTTAAATCTGCAAGCGTTTCTGAGTTTTTGAGCCGAGGACGCAGCACGCCATCCCCAGGCCCTCTCACATCCGCCTCTTCCTCATCCCCCGTTTCCCCTACTGAAACAGATGCCGGGAGCATGTGAGCTATGGTAGTCAACATAGCAGGCTTAACCTCCTGAACCACATCCGCTCCTGGCACAGATATACGGGCATAGTAAGCTTTCAGCAAGTTCACATGACACAGTTGTGTTGACTTTTTACGGTCTGGAGTATCAACCAGATAGTTCTGTTCAGAGACCTGTCGGACCACGGTGTACGGTCCAGTGAACTTGGCCTGGAATGGCGAACCAAGGATAGGCAGCAATGCCAACACCTGGTCTCCAGGACAGAACACTCGAGGCTCTGTTCTGCGGTCATAGTACCGCTTCATCTTACTCTGGACGGCTGTCAGATGATCACCCGCCATCTTAACCGCCAGATGTAGTCTACGATGAAAACCGTTCACATAATCAATCAGGTTGACAGGCGGCTCTGCAACTTTTAGGCCATCCTGCAAAACTGAAAGGGGACCCCTCACTTTGTGTGCGAACACCAACTCACTGGGGCTAAACCCTGTGCTCTCCTGCACCACCTCCCTGGCTGACAACATAAGCCAAGGCAGCCCTTCCTCCCAATCCCCCTTAAGCTCAGTACAGTATGAACGCATAAGCGACTTCAGGGTTTGGTGGAACCTTTCCAGTGCTCCCTGACTCTGAGCATGGTAAGCACTAGCTTTGTTGTGCTTGACCTTCAGCTGGCTCAAAACCTCTGCAAACATTCGTGACGTAAAGTTGGATCCTTGGTCACTCTGTATGACCCGAGGAATTCCAAAGTAGGATATGAACTGTGATAAAGCCTTAACAATCGATCGTGTGGTGATGGAGCGGAGAGGGTACACAGCGGGGTAACGTGTGGTCTGACACATTACCGTCAACAGATAGATGCACCCCGACTTGGATGGAGGGAGCGGCCCCACACAGTCGATGATGAGATGCTGGAATGGCTCACTTACTGCTGGAATGGGGTAAAGAGGTGCAGGTTTGATAGTCTGGTTAGGCTTGCCTGTGATCTGGCAGGTATGACAAGTCTTAATGAACCTGGTAACCTCTTTCTTTAACCTGGGCCAGAAGAAGTAACGCAGCAATCTGTTACAAGTCTTCCTAACCCCCATGTGTCCAGCCACCTCACCGTGGGCTGTCTCCAAAATTACTTCTCTAAACTTGGCAGGCACAACTACCTGAAGTACGGGATCACCTACCGAACAGTCATCATGAGGAAGCCACTTACGGACCAGCATGTCATCCAGTAGAAAGTACCCACAGGCTAAACTCTCCATCTCGTCTGTTGGCTTCACCTCACTGAACAGTCCCTTCAGCTCAGGATCCTCCTGCTGGGCTATAATCAGCTCACTCTTGGACAGGGCAAGAGGCAGATCAGGAAGTTGAGACACAGCATTTTTAAATCTTCCAGACTCTTTAATCCCCCTTTCCGGCCCTGTCCCACTCATCGAACGAGTTACTACGCAAGCAGTAAAAACCTCTGGAAACTCCTTCTCACTACTGTCTGGCACAGTGGAGATAGTCGGCCCAGAAGTCACCACAGGAGGCGGAACACCTCCCCAAACCCACCCTTTAGCTAAATCGTTTCCTAGAACGACAGACACTCCTTCTACAGGCATCTTTGATTTCAGTGCTATTGCCACTTCTCCTTTTACCAGCTCATGGTCAAGTTCGATTCTGTGTAAGGGAGCCGGCCAAGTATGCATCCCCATGTCTTGGATCAAAACACTCCTCCCCAGACTTGACTCCTCAGAAAAATCCAACACCGAGTCTAGGATGAATGATGCTGAACCCCCGGTGTCCCGCAAAATCTTTACAGGTACTTTCTGTGACCTACCCACCAATGAGACAAAACCTTCCCTGATGAACTCACTGTAATCAGGCGGAACCATATCTGCCCATAGCAAGCTAGAACCTTCCGAGATGCCAGGAAGGCTTGGCACAACAGACGCCACCATGGCCCGTTTTTCAGGACACATATTCTCTGAATCTAGGCCTAGTGCCCCCTGTCCTCCACCAACCGGAACTGCCAGGGCATGAGGTCTACTAGTACCCCCAGATAAACCCTTCCCATCATTTCTTTTACTTTTCAGCACAGGACAGTTCAATTTCCAATGTCCTTTCCCCAAGCAATAGTCGCATGTGGAGTTAAAATCACCCTTGCTGGGACGAACTTTTTCATATTGTGGGTTAGGAGCAGAGAATCCCAAGTTCACACTAGGGAACTTTGCAGGGTACGGAGCTAAGAAACTAGAACCTCCCCCGCTATGACCACGTGACTCAGATGGAACTTTGGTAGTTAACACAAACTCATCTGCCCACCTGGCCGCTTCAAGGGCGGTTTTTGGTTTACGCTCATTGAGATGATTTACAATGCGCTCAGGTGTGACATTCTTGAACTGTTCTAGTAACAACACTTCACACAATTCATCGAGAGTAGTGACCCTTTCTGCCTCACGCCAACGTTTAAAGTGGCTTACCATCTCCCTCGTCACCTCCACATATGTCTGCGTCTCAGTTTTTCTCCAATTCCTGAAGCGCAATCGATAGGCTTCTGCACACAGCTCATAAGACAGAAGTATGGCATCCTTTACCTTAGTATACACTTTCCTCTCTACAGGGTCAAGTGCTAAGTAGGCCTCTTGAGCCTTCGGCGGAAGCACACTCTGAATCAGTGCAGTGCGGTCTGTAACTGTCCAACTTCTCTCCTCTGCCAGACTTTCAAATAATGAGAAAAATACATCAGGATCCGTCTCATTAAATTTCGGCATCAGACGGACCATATCACCCAAGCTGTCCCTAGACCTTGCATCAACAGCATCAGGTCTTGCCTGGCGCAACCTCTCTAGCTCAAGACGCACCTCCCTTTCTTTCTGGCATTCTCGGGCCTGAAACTCCATCTGCATGGCTAACAGTTCTTTTTGCTCTGCAAAGGATAGACCCGTACCCACTGAGACAAATCCAGCCCCTGCCCCTTTAATGGGTGAACCACCTGGGCTAGATGTTTCGTCATCTTCTAACACGCCCTGGTCAATTAACCCCACATGTACTGCAGCAAACACCTCCTTTTTCTTAGACCGACCCTGCATAACATCGGGGGTAAGGCTATAATGTGTGACGACCCGCCACAATTCTTCAACTTTCAATCTTTCAAGCAACTCGACTGATGGACTGGCCACAAACTCCTTAAAAAGATCCATCCTACTGTAAGCCAATCAACGGTCCACAAATGCTTAATCAGTAGTACCAATAACCTGTTATCAGCTATAATGCCTCGACTCAGAACGGTGAGTAGCGTGATATATCACCAAAAGCACAGAAGGGATAATTATCAGAGCTGCCCCGTATCTAACTGGAAGTAGAAGTCCCTAACTAGCTACCAACTAGTCTTCGGTGTGCCCTCATGCAATTTGGTTGCTAGCAACCCCAGCGCGTTCGACACACCCAAAAACAACAAACAAAACCAAACAAAAAAAACAGCGATAAACGCTCTACTCCTACACGGGGGTTCACTTAGCTCATAACTAACCCACTGGCTTCAATGACATTTAAGGTGCAAACAATCCCATACTATTCACCAACCAGCTGAGGATCATAACCGGCAACCAGGTCACCAGAAAGGAAGGAAAACTGCCACTAATCCCTCTCACAAGCTCTCCCTTGCTGCAAGCTGCAAGCCAAACAAATCAATTAAATCAATCAACAGGCCAACTCAATAACCCATATTCAAACAACAAAAGATCAAAACTACCAATTAACCAAATATGCAACCAAGCACAACTAACAAATAACCAACTACTCAAACACTGCGAGTCTCCCAACAATAACACTCTCAAACTAACTATACAGGCCTTGGAAAGATATGAAAAATAACCTTAGCAAAACCTATCCCGGACGAGCCCCCAATTTGTTATGACCACATGGCTCAAGCATGGCATAACAAATTGGGAGACACGCAGTGACAAGTTTTTGGTATATTTATTTAACAATAAAAGGCACTAACAAGGAAATTAAGTATCAGTGTAGATGGCAGCTTAACTATGTGTAATGTGTAATGGACTGGTGTAATGAGAATGTACAACAAAACCAAAATGAAGACGATGAGGTTTGGCAGCAGCTTCAGTCACCCAGGCAGCGAGAGAGCGTCAGGCTGGATGTCTTCCTCCTTTTATAGGCCAACCAGGCCAATCAGGTCAATCAGTTGCACCTGCTGCAGAAAGGGAAGAGCCAAATGGCCCAAGTAGTGAAGCAGCGCCTCCCCCCACCACACAGGGGAAGGACACCTTCCCTGACCGCCAGGGAAGGGGGACGTAACACTGCACACAACAACACTTGTGTCCTGGTACACTAAAGGCCTTTGTGTTAAGGGGGAGATGCATAGGAAGTGGTAGTGATTTCCATTATCTGGATAATCATGAATGTCCCAATGAGCAGAGAGATTTTTAGGAAAATGCACAGGTTTGCACAATTTTTTATGTATCTTCTATATATTCAGGGGACCTTATGATTTATGTTTACCCTATTTAAGATTTGTTTTTTCCACTTAAAAAAGATGTTCACTAAAAAAAGATGGTTTTTGCATGTTTTTAGTGGCATTTTAACAGTATGAAACCTATTTTGATGATTATATTGAATATTGTGAATCGCAGTTGGCCAAGATGATTGTAAAATGTTCATATCGTCCCATGGCTTGTCTACAGGATGAATCACACACGATCATGACAATGAATCCTGTCTCAGCAGGGAGGCTTCAGAGCTTCCTTTTTTATCTGCGAGTGAGTAGTGTTTGGGAAATTGGACCTGAATAAGATCTCTCCTCTAATACAGGCTATTCTATTGAAGGAAGATTTCAACTTGATCTTTTTCTTTCTGTAGAATGCCCCTCAGGCTGTCCTTTTAATAAAGGCAAACATACTTTGGAGATTAAACCTGCGCCGTGTTGAGCCGTTTCTTGTTGACCGTGGCCTACATGTGGGCATGTTTCTGTTCACCAGCTGATGAGCCCCCTGGCTTATGGAGAGGAAGGTAGCCGGGTAGATGGATGCATAGATACAGAATTATGGATTTAGAGATACGAGGCAGAGGGATAATTCTTTAGGTCTTATCTTCTACCATTTCATCATACACGGAAATCCTAGGAGCACAAGAATGTCACGATCACGGTACAGATGGGTAGTCTGCTCTGATGATCATTCAGTACTGATTATGAATCAGCTAGCGGGCATCTTTCCCTGGACGGTTTTCAACATAAAAGGGAGAAGGCTCATTGCGTTTGATGTAAACATCCGTTGTAAATGAAGCATGGCTGTATCACCACATCAGACTTGTGAGTTTTGGAGTAAAATTGTCACTCTGTCTCCTATGTCATCCCTTTTAAGGCTTTTTTATTTTATGTTCTCTTGCTCATTAGCTTAACATCATGCTCCCTAATATCATTGTCATATTCAGGATTGGTTTTCAGTTGTTGCATGCGCTCATTAATTTGTAATATACGAGTAATTTATCATTAGCTATGGATATTAACCCGTATGTAATGGGTTGTAACCAAAACTTCCTGTTGACGGTTGGGATGCTGTTTCCATAGAGAGGCTAAGTCACGCCCCTTCCTGTGTTCCCCATTGGACCTTATGTTGGACAAAAATATGTACAGTAGTCAACAGCGAGAGACAAATTAAGAGCCATGGTACAACTTTCAGAATATTATTTTGCATGTAAATAGCCTACACTGTTCCTCTCTAGTCTGCTTAGTGCAGCTTGTGAAAAGTCAATATTGTATTCCCACCTGATACAGGGTCTCTCCCCAGGCATTGTTCAGCCAAGAACCCAGAACCCAATACGTTTTACTTCATGATACATTTAGTTAGGATAGGCACACGCTATTATGACCATTTCTGTGTGCTGCTCTTTAGTGTATTATTAATTAATTATTAAGACATCACATCTACTTCAGCCTCTCAGCATGAAATGTGCAAGAACAGTTCTTGGTTGCTATAATATTGTCAGTCAATAGTAGGGGTGAGTATTGGCAAGAACCTCAATACGATATGTATCACGATACTTTGGTCACGATACGATACGTATCACGATATTGCGATATAAATAAAGATGAAAACACAAGTATCTGTATATGTACATCAGATGATATTGATCAGAGGACAAATTGAGTCAAAACTATTTCATTCAAAACAGCCTCTCCATTTTATTAATTCCCATGAAATTCACTGGAATAAATATTGCAAATAAAATGAAAAAGGATAAAGTACTGCATTCACAATGCGTCTAAACATGAATTTTTTTTTTTTTTATAAATCGATCTTTGGAGTTGAAAAATCTATATTGTATTGGGCGGCAAAGTATCGCAATATGATGACGTATTGATATTTTTATCCACCCCTAGTCAATAGAGAGATTGAGGATTACTGCAGTTGACTAATAATAGTGAATTTTTTTTATAGTCTATGCTGACGCTGCTAATTCTTTCACATCTTTTCTCTCACTCACTCATTTAAAATTACATTCCCATTTCCACTCGTTCCATTCTCGCATCGACTCCAGACTTGTCACCCACGTTGAGTCACTCCCATCCATTCAGACCCATAAATGATTACATGTTCACTCTCTGTCGCCCACATCTGCGGTTCTTGCTGATGTCCAAGTCTCTGAGGGGACCACGGGGTCAGCCTAGGAGGGAAATAAAGCCGTCTCAAGTTTCTGCAAAGCTCTGTCTTGAGTCTCCGGGGAGCCTAAGAATGTACCAAGCATTTAGGATACGCAGACCCCTCCCTGCATATTCTTCAATTTGCTTCAGTTTTAACCTCATTGTGTCAAATCAGGGGCAGAGTTTAGATAAATGTTAGGTTGTAGATTATTCTCATGCTTGTTGCCAAGTATGCTTCCTGCATTTAGCTCAGTCAGGCAACCAAAATTGTCTATTGTTACTGGCATAGGAGGCACTTCATGTTGTCACTTTGATGTTATTGCAGTAATAAAGCACCAATCTCTTTATGTGCTTGTGTGAGGCAATTTTCCTGGCCCAGTCCTGAACCCTTTTATGAGCGCATGTCCACATATATATCTATATATATTCAATGGTGTGTTGTTGGTGAATCCAGCATATGGCCGGAGTCTTATTGTAGTATATTTGTAAGAGCTTCATGCTGTGTTTTACTGAAAAAGGCAAGACAAGTTTAGGATGTTTGCTCAGGTGTGTCCATGTTGTGTCCTGTGCTGTTCCTTCCTGCTCCCTCTGCCGTGTTTCACCTAAGAAAATGTTTTTTGTTTTTGCTGAAACAATTAATGTGTGAGCCGATGAAATGGTGCTTATTAATTACGTCAGTTATCATAATATCAAATTACAGCCGCTCCTCAAGAGATTTCAGATTTCCTGTTTGTGTAAGTGTCGACTGTTGATCAGAAAGAAAATGAGCAGTTGGAAGACAGAAATTAAGTTTTTTTTTATTTTTATTTTTTTTATTTTTTTTTGCTATGTTAGGGCATTTTATATGCTAAAACAATCAAACAATAGTTGAGAGATTAACAAATAATGAAAATAACTAAGGCTGCAACAAATTATCTTTCTCGTTAGCGGTGTTAGAAAATGCTGAAAAATTCCAATCAAGTGCGAGATTCCGAGTCAGACGGTCCCAAACCCAAAACTGTTCTTCACTTTCAAAGTCCAGGGTACCAAATCATATTCGTGTGTGTGTGTGTGTGTGTGTGTGTGTGTGTCTGTCTTTTGTGAATTTACTGGAGAAATCTACTGAGCCCTGCGCTCTCAGAGGCAGCAACTGCAAATCTTGCCTGCAAACATTGACTCTGCATTAGCAGGAATTTTCCTCTTTGATCCCTCTTGTGTGTTTCTCTGTCTACCTGGATTTTCTCATCCACATCTTTGCCATCATCTTACCTCCCCCCCCCCCCAACACAACACTGTGAATATGTCTGAATATGGTGAATTAATTGGATGTTTTTCTCTGTAGAACACACACTTTTAGATACATTATCTCCGCTCTATGTTCTTTTAGTCTCCATGAATTTGTTCACTGTATGCATTTTCGCAGTGTTTCAGTTCAGTTCTGCTTCAGCTGATGATTTTTGTTTTTCTGCCTGACACCAGAGACTGCTTGGCAGGCTAAGTATGCTGGCTTGGTGTGTGTGTGAGGAAGCAGGTTGGTTTTCTGCTTTGATCAAAGCGAGGTGTGGAGTGTAGGAGAATCCGTCTTTGAGGTGAGCATCTCCTTGCAACAGATGCAAAGCCGGTGATAAGAGAAAGAATTCCCTGTGTGCACGTCATTGTTGGTGTGATTTAAAAACACAAAGGCTTAAATCTCTGTCTCTCATACATTCAGAGAGACACACAGCCAGACCTTCACATACAAGCCATTTATAATATAGTGTCAAAGCAACACTGTACTGATTTACATCTGTCAGACAGTTCTCCTTTCAGCTAATTAGGCTACATTTCTTAACCTAGACTATGAAAAGAAACCAATGACCTCGTTGGATTGTCTCTGGGGTTCTGCTATTGTAGCTGAAACAGTGTTGATTTGATTAGATATTGCTCTGGCAGTTTTTATCATTTTCATCTCAAACATTTGGGGAACCGAACCCTTCTTGCATTTTATATCAGTATTTTAGATATTTTCGGCATCAGACATGGAGACCTTTTTATTAGTGTTGATTGAATGCCCATAATTCCACTATTATTCATCTTTGACTCTGAAATAGTGACAAGACGATGTTTATAAATACAAAACCCCCCACATGTTTTGTTGCAATAATGGCAAATATATTAGCAGTTCTATGGGAAAACCTGCAAGACTCTTAAGAGAGCACACTTATTTCACTTCCTATCAGTGTGTGAACATGCATGCAAGAATGTGCATTTGTTTAATCTGTGTACACACACACTTTCATTTCCTGTGTGCTAGCGGACATGCGGTCCAGTCTAAGCAGGCAAATGTGCTTGTGCCCCACAGTGGAGAGTGCCCCACACTGTGTGCTAATGCAAGTCTGTGGTTGTGAATTAATAATTCAGAGTGCTGGCATAGCTGGGTGGAGCCTCTATTATTAATGGCTGGCACTGGAACCAACAGATGACTGCTGTTAATATTAAGGACCAGCAGACGCTGTCCTCCGCCAAGAAACCAGGCAGTCTTCTACACTTTCATTTCTGTCTCTATCCTCCATCCTTGGCCATCCACGCCCCTCTACTCCACCCCTCTAACTCCTCTGTTGCTATGCCCTTGCTCTCCTGATCTGCCCTCTCCATCTGTGTGCATCTCTCTCTCTCTCTGTCTCTCTCTCTCTCTCTCTCTCTCTCTCTCTCTCTCTCTCTCTCTCTCTCTCTCTCTCTCTCTCTCTCTCTCTCTCTCTCTCAAAAAACAAGTAATTACTTGAACAAGGTAATGAACATTAGGGCAGCTTCACTCAATTTACTTTGACCATGTTTTCTGCCGATGCTCACTAGTCAGTTAATTCATGCAATGTGTGCTAATGTGTCAAATTAGTTATGTTTACAAGTCATTAATTGGCGGATTGCTGAGCAGAAACTATTGCAGTTTTCCAGGACATGAGGTTTCGACCGCCGTCGCCTCTTGTGTTGACCACGACAGCCTGATGAGTGTTATTTTTCACAGTACAGCTCTTATTCTACCTGTCCTTGTGTTCTCGCTTGGGCAACCAAGTATGTCCGTGTCCACCTTCTTTTTAGAGGCTGCGCTCACCGAATCTCAATTTGTCAATTTGGGATTACTCTGTGCTCAGGTAATCTGTATAATCTCTTATTTTTGAGCTCAATAGTATACCAGTGTGCTTTGCGATTTTAGATTTTCTCCCCAGCTTCTCCCCTCAGGGTCTGTTTCCGTCCCATGTGCCCCTCTCCTCCCTCTCTCCCCTCTTTTTTAGTCCACTGACTCTGATTTTCCTCCATGGTGTCAGTGCTGTTGCCACTGAATGCTTCTTTTATTGAAGAGATTTGGAGCTCCAGTCACCACTAATGCCGCTGCCATATTGTACCAGCACCCCGCTGTGGCTGCTGCTAATGACATTCTTTGTGTCTCCATCCTCGTGCTTTGCCTCCTTGTCTCCTCCTCTGGTGTGAATGGAGGGCTTGTCATGTGTTGCCATCAAAGGAGGAGGAGAGGCAATGGAAGCGACAGCAAGCACCCCCTCCCCCTCCTCCTCGCTCATTCTCTCATCTCCTGGGATATTTGAAGCCACTTTTGTATGTCTGTGTGCGTTTTTGAGAGACAGCATATATTAGGCCATGGTTGAAGAATACGTTTGCATATGTAAGCAAGGGGCAGCAAGCATACACTATATTGCCAAAAGTATTTGCTCACCTGCCTTGACTTGCATATAAAAGTCATAAGTGATATTGCATTCTTAATCCATAGGGTTTAATATGATGTCGGTCCAACCAACAGCTTCAACTCTGCTGGAAGGCTTTCCAAAAGGTTTAGGTTTATGGGAATTTTTGACCATTCTTCCAGAAGTGTATTTGTGAGGTCACACACTGATGTTGGAGGGAAGGCCTGGCTCTTAGTCTCCACTCTAATTCATCCCAAAGGTGTTCTATCGGGTTGAGGTCAGGACTCTGTGCAGGCCAGTCAAGTTCATCCACACCAAACTCTCTCATCCATGTCTTTATGGACTTTGCTTTGTTCACTGGTGCTCAGTCATGTTGGAACAGGAAGGGGTTGTCCCCAAACTGTTCCACAAAGTTGGGAGCATGGAATTGTCCAACATCTCTTGGCATCCTGAAGCATTCAGAGTTCCCTTCATTGGAACTAAGGGGCCAAGCCCAGCTCCTGAAAAACAAGCCCACACCATAACCCCCCCTCCACCAAACTTTACACGTGGCCCAATGCAGTCACACAAGTACCGTTGTCCAACCGCTAAACCCAGACTCATCCATCAGATTGCCAGATGGAGACGCGTGATTTGTCACTCCAGAGGACGTGTCTCCATTGCTCTAGAGTCCAGTGTGCTTTACTTCACTGCATCCGACAATTTGCATTACACTTGATGATGTATGGCTTGGATCGCCATGGAAACCCATTCCATGAAGCTCTCTACACTGTTCTTGAGCTAATCTGAAGGCCACATGAAGTTTGGAGGTCTGTAGCGATTTACTCTGCAGAAAGTTGGTGACCTCTATGCGCCTCTGCATCCACTGACCCTACTTGGCCTACCACTTCTCGGCTGAGTTGCTGTCGTTCCCAATCACTTCCACTTTGTTATAATCCCACTGACAGTTGACTGTGGAATATTAAGGAGCGAGGACATTTTCACGACTGGACTTGTTGCACAGGTGGCATCCTATCACAGTACCACGCTGGAATTCACTGAGCTCCTGAGAGCGACCAATTCTTTCACACATGTTTGTAGAAACAGTCTGCATGCCTAGGTGCTTGCTTTTATACACCTGTGGCCATTGGCGTGATTGGAACACCTGATTTCAATGAAGTGATGGGTGAGTGAATACTTTTGGCAATATAGTGTATATTAGGCCAGACGATGAGGCTATTTTGTGCGTTGTTTTTGTGGTTGTGCGAGTTCAGTAGCATTGAGAGGATAAGCAAAGGCTGAACAGTGTTGGGATCCTGAGCACCTGCAAAACAGATGTCTTGTCAAAAGAGCACAGATGCCTTCCAGAATCCCACAACCCTCTGGCTCCCAGCAGGCATCCCTCTCCGCATCCCATCTCTCCCATCGCCACTCTGGGCGCTCCCTATCCTTGCCTGCCTCCACATATCACTTTGCACTCCAGTGTAGTCCTCAGTCATTCAATCCTTCTGCTTCACTCTGCCTTTGAAGACAGACACATGCCTACCTCCACCAGCATGATGATTGCCTCTTCATCTCACACGTCATGGCTAATGGATAGTTGGTGCCAAGTCTGTACAACCACTGACACACACACACACACACACACACACACACACCGTTACGTTAACGTTGGTAATGATGCAACTAACAGTCATGAGTGAATAATCTGTCAATTATTTTTTTAGCATCATTCAATAATCAACCATTAAAACTGGACTAGGAACTGGAATTTCCAGGAGCCTGGGTTGAGGTCTTTACTTTGTTGCAGTGAAAATTGCAGTTTTTTCCGTAGTAAGATGTTAGCATTAGCTTAATTCGCTTATAGTTAAGAGAGAAAGAGACCTTCCATTAAACTGAAACCTACTTGATTTGTCAGGCAACATAATATAATAAAATCGGCTTATATTTGGATCATTCATACCTGATTTGAGATGTTATGTTTTGATTATTATCAGCAGTTTTTCTAAAGAGACTTGAAATCTATGTTGAAGGTTCTACTCAGCCTGTGAAAGTATTAATGCCTTCTGGGGCTCTTCAGGTAGCCTTAAGTCTGAGAAAATGAACCTGATGATGTCATTATCACGACAGATGCTATTGAGTTGCATTATGGGACAGTGTTATTGGAGCTTGACCCCTACTATGTACTTAAATACATCATATTTAATCTTACATTTACATTTAGGGCATTTAGCAGACACTTTTGTCCAAAGCTACTTACAATAAGTACATTTGTCTAAAGAAAGAAACTACAACATATCATTGCCGATAAAGTAAGAGCAAAAATAGAAACAAGTGTAAGGTCCTCGTCTGAGTAAAGTGGTTGCTGTTCAGTAGTATACCTTTAGTACAACAGTGCTATGATCAAAGTGCTATAGGTAAGAACATAGAAGGGCAATTTTTTTTTCTTTCTTGTGATGCTAAATTGCTCGACTACCCCTTCCTGTATTACATTTTTTTTTTTTTGGCTGATTGAATGATTCTTAACTTCTGTACATGTGTGTTCCTTTAAAAGAGCCAACATGATCCAAATATAAATTGGGAAATCCTGAAAGAAAAGTAGTACAAGCCTGCGCACTCACAGCAGGCAGCCTCTTTAATGCCTCCATAATGTATGCAATGATGGAAACGACTGCAGCCTGCCTCTGCCTGCATGGTTATTGAGAAGATATAAATAGCCAGGCCTGGTTGAGTGTGTGCTAACACTGGAACCGCTGCACACAGAGCTCAAACAATAAGCCGACACCACTACCCTTCCTCCCTTCTGCTTTCTCCAGTCCAGCGGCCTCCCAGAGCTGGAGAGGGGAGGGGGGTGGAGTCGCTCTCCCTCTTCCTTTCTTTCTTCCACTTCCTGCCTCCCTGCTTTTGCAATCTGTCATCAGCGGTGAGCCCGAGCTTGTCACTTGTTACGTCACAGAAGCAGGCAGGAGGGCTGCCTGTCTGCCCACCTGTCTGTCTGCCTGTGGTGGGAGAGGTTTCTTTGTCACGCTGCTCCATTTTTCACTTGGTTGGATAAAAATGGGGGGCGACGGCTGTGGAGTAGACAATAACAGGACTCCTTTGATTAAATGCAAAGAAAGGATGTCCTTTTTTTGTCTTCTTTGTTGGTATTTCACATTCTGTTCGGGCGTTGATGACAAATGGGGTGCCTTAACGCATTCAGATTGACTCAAGCCGTCATGTTTTATCACTGTTTGTTAGAAGGAGCAGGACAGAGTCATGTATCATTCAACACTTTTGGGAGTAAAGCCACTACAGTGATCTGGTTTAAATCTCTGAGCCATCTGGTGAATCTGTAAAATACACATCATAAATGTGTATTTTGGATATTTTCTTTCCAAAAATAACCCAAAAATCTCATTCCTCTCTTAATTTAGATTAACTGTGTGATACCCTTGAGCAAGGCACCCATATCTAATCCCTCTTGTGCAGCTGCTCGTTGATGCTAGAAGTCTGTGGTTGTGTTGGGCAGCTTTTTTCAAGTCAAATAACAGCCTCAACCCTGCGTTCGGCTTTCCTTCTGTTGCTGCTGAGCCAAAGAGCAGCCAGGGAAAAGAGTTTCTGTGGGACAGTGAAAACGGCACCGCAGCAAAAAAAAAAAGAAAAGGTGAATATGGCTTGAAATGTTTCATGTGGCAGATGGTAGTGGCAGGCACAGTCGTAATTATTGAGTAAGCCACGGTCTCTCTCAGCTTCCTTTTGCTCCGTGATCTCCTCCTTTTATTATTCACCATCTCTTGCAGCTCTTCCATGCACCTGTTTGTACCAGAATACTCACCCAACGTTACTTTCTTCCCTGATCCATCCATACTCAAGGTGTCTGAGCTTTTAAAATGGGCCAATCACACCAAGATGCTTCGCTAGAAACACAGCGTTCGCAAAATCATTGTTCTCCTATATGGTAGGTCGGGCCTGGCGTCCACTTGTCTCTCGATAGAAGATTTTCTTGCATTTTTTAAATGAACATCAAACCTAAATACTCTGAACTTTCAGCACCAGGTCACGCTCATCAATGTCACAGGTACAGGCTAATTACAATTATTTTTCAGTATGTCATGAACAAAAACAGAACATTTTATGAGTTTTTCCCCGTCCTCATCCAACAGCAGAGCAACAGCATGAGCTCCACATCTGCTTGAATCCACAATTGATCGCCTCGCTGCACACGCACCCCCACTCCAGCTGTTTTGCCCGATTTTTCCAAGGGGTGTTTTTAAAGCAGCATCGCCTGTTGCAACGCATCTTGTTGTGATCAAGGCCAAACTTTAAAACTACATTTTTAATCTTTATTGGTTTGTAATGGTTGATTAGTGGTCTGACTTGTGGTAAATACTTCCTGCTTCCTGGCACTGCGTGCACGTTATCTATGAAATATAGAATTCAGTGCCCTGCCTACCTATAGATTTCAGGGCATTTGAATGTATATTTCTTTTAAATGCAACTTTGTTTTATGTTTTTTTTTTAAAGAACACTGTTTGACCTTATATCAGCCTGGTGAAGAAATCTTGTTATCTTTCGGCATCTTTGCACTTAACAGGGACCCAACACAGACTCTACATCAGTTGTGCATCTTTGCTAAGGACAATAAACCCGCTTTTGAAGCGGAATACAATATCTCAGTGGCTTCCGGAGAAAACATTTCTGAGGCTGCATTTCAGTCGGGGCATCACCTTTCCCAGGAACTAGGAATCTAAATGACTTTCAACTCTTTTCCAGGATGGAGGTCATGGCATGGCAGTTCTTCTGTGCACAATCTCGCATAGTCTCTCTGTGAGAAACTCACCATGTCTGAGCAGCAAAGACGTTTTAAATGACTCTGTGTTTCGCTCTCAGGCCTGACGGAAACTCTGTGGTCTGAGGTTTAGTTTCTCTGTTAGCACTTTCAGAAAACATCTATTTTTACCGACTCGTGTTAAGTTAAGTCGATCCCAGCTGATATTGGAGGAAGGCATGGTTCACCTGGACAGGACGCCATTCTATTGCAGGGCTCTGTTGTGATGTCTCCCTCTTTACCTGTTTTATTTGAGGTTCATAAGAGTGTATTGCAGCAGCAGCAGTTGTTGGTCTCATTAGTTTGTGCCAAGTGCGATGTTAAAGAAATGTTTAAATATTGAAATGCTAACAAGACATTTTTTGATATCCATTTTGTGTAAATACTTACATTAATCAAGTAATGTGAAATAATCGATAACTGAAAAAATACATAATTCTGTTAATCGGAAAAAAAATATTACATTTGTCGATTAATAAAAAAAAAAAATTACTAGATTAATCATTAAAATAATCTTTTGGGACCGCTCTAGTTCTGTCAAAAATAGACACCAGTACAGATGTCTGTGTAATATAAAACTGATAGTGTGACCAGTAAATGCAAAATGTGTTGGATATTAAAAAATGGGGACAGGCACTACAATGAAGGCTATTACCTCACTTTTGTACACATGTCTATATTTGCATATTTGCCAACCAGCGGCTTCATATTTGTTCACTGACTGGACAGCACCTGTTTGGCTTCATATGTGTTGCAAACAGGCCTGCTGTCAAGTCCTTTACATATTGGGAAATGTGATGCAGCCACAAGTCATCCGTTGTTGACACTTGACAGGTCCATGCTGTCCACTCTGCAGAGCCTCGAGCACCGTTTTATGAGCTTGTACTGTATATTTGCATAGCCAGTAGGTCACGTAAATGCCCCTCCACGGTTCCTTTGCTGCCGCTCTAGTGAGTGTTGGATAGCCATATCTGACCTGTACTTTTTAAGAGATAAGACATTGTTGATGGGATAGTGACGTGGTTAAAAATAGAAATGTAACATGGTGTTAAACATACGACAGCTGAATGGCCAATGTTCAGTCTTAAATAATTGTTAAATTGCTATCATGATGGAGAGGTAAATAGAGCCTTATTTAAAAAATAAAGGATATGAAAAATGTATTATTTATTCTTTATTCATTCAGGGAGACCTTATGATTTATGATAATTAAGATTCTTTTGGTTTTCACTAAAAAGTAAAGAAAAACAGATGTTTGCCTTCTCTGTAACAGAAAAACAATATTTCATTCTTAAAGAGATGGAAAGTGATACCAGTATGTTTAGGTGCCATTTTAAGAGTTTTCCACGTTTTGATGTTTATCAATGATTATGATTATTATATTGATAATATCAGAAATTATTTCGGCCAGGATAATCATGACATGAAATCTTCATATAGTGACCGTGTTTATCTGTCCCTGAAGTTGGCTTAACATAGTTCACATCTTCAAACCAAACCCTTATGTGCCATGACTCATGGTCAGATTGAGTGGTACTTAAATCACATTCATGTGGTGTGTATAAGTGCTCTTTCTGCAGCACACAGAGCTCTTGTGTGGTGTTACCTGACGAACCAGACTTGGAATTCGATGGGAATGTTGTTTAGTGCTTAATTGATTTCAGACTGTCCTTTTGTTGAGTGTGATGGCAGCTGTTGTTTAACGCTGACTCAGAAAATTGGAATTTCCCCTCCGCACAATTAAAGACATCCTGATTTCAACAGTCATATGTCTGAGCCAAGCTAAATTGTCACCCAAAGTCAAAGTAGACGTTTATAACCTCCACTAGATGCTGTGCGAGCAGGACGGTAATCTGTGGATGGACTTGGGCCTGCTTGGACCAGACTTGTGGTTTACATAACCCCTGGCTTTGCCACTATAGTTTTGGAAACTGACACAAGCAGTCACAGTTAAACACCGGCACTCTCTGACTTCTGTTCAAGCTTTATTTATCCAGGAAATGCTGACAGAGGAACAATCAGCAAAACAGTCTCCAGTTGCTAACACATGGTAGGTGTCCAATACAAACAGCATTGTGATTCTTTGGATGAGTGTCGGCTATTAAGAGCTGGAATAAATGTCCAACGTTTAAAACAATAGCTTGCTTTTCTACCAGAAAAATGGAGATGGAAGACTCATTAGTCCATCAAGAGACAACTCTGCTGCCTTCGCTTGGAACTGGAAGACTGATTTGTTCATTTGAAAGACGGTCATTTAAGCGTTTACATGTAGACGAGCTTCGTGTCATCTAAGTGCTAAAGAAATGTTAATTATTATGTGCTATTATCATCTTCGTCTGTCACTGAGTCGAGTCAATCTTTCATTCAGTGTCAGAGCAGCTTTTGTGTCTGTGGCTTGCTTTAAATAGTAAAATTACATCTAATTAGATCACTCCTACATAAAGTGAAGAGAAGTAAATTGCACAAAGAGAATGTGTGATCAACCTCTGCCACAAAAGCAACAATTTGACAAGCACACCACAAACTACAGCATATCTTTTCAAAGTTGCAGTTTGGTTTTCTATCATTCAAACCTTCTTTTAGTTCTTTTTTAATCCGTTTTCATTTCAGCAGCATTCTCCATCATATGTGAGTGTATCAGTAATCTTTTTCTCTGCCGCCACTTCAACGAGGTGGAAGAGACACCTTTGGATTGAGAGATGATTTGTTTTCCAACACCTTTGAGGAGTCTTTAACAAGGCCTAGGCGGCTTAGAGCAAAGACACCACCTGCCATAGGAGGCTTTGAGTTGAACACAGCAGCGTAGCTCCGGGGTTCTGTGTGTTGTTGTAGCACGGAAAACAAAAAACAAAACATCGCTTTATTCTCAAAAGTATAATGAATATGCAGGAATTTGTCTTGGAGGCAGAGCGCAGTGAAATATTAATGTGGTGAAACGAGATGATAGTAGATGAGCAACAAGACCCCACAGTCACTCTATCACTTTCATCTAGATTCGTCAAAGCACTTCCAGGGAAGAAGGCTGTCGCAGTAGACGCGGAGCACAAAGGCAGTTTAAGTAACACAAAACAAGACATAATGAAAATGGCACAGTGATAATATTACTGTCATCTGGCACAGCGAAAGAAAAGGCAGCACTGCACTCTGGGAAGTTGTTAAAAAAGGCTGCTCTGACATCACAGTGGGGGGTTTCTCCTTCAGAGGCTGGGCAGGACGCCTTCCTAGCATTCACAGAATACACCGTGGAACACTGTAGCAAGTGCACAAAAAATGACATGTTTTTTTTTAATTCATCACATTACCCTTTTCGGCAGGAATATTGATTATGCATTCCTCAAAACACAGATATACACAGATTCAAAACCCGTATAAATATAATTTTAGAAAACATGCAATTAATATGCTCTCCTCAAAGCCACCAGACTTCATTGGAAGAACTCGAACTTGAACGTCATTCATGTTGGATGTGAAAATATGCCGCCTCTACCCGACCATTAATAGCTCGCTGAACGAGTCTGTCTCTGCGTGACGAAAAAGTTCTGACAATTAGATCCAACACGAGTGAAGAATCGGCGACGGGAATGGCAGTTGCATGCCTGACATTTGATTTGGCAACACCTGTTGCACAGTGAGCGGTAACTAGGAGGCAAGTGATTACCACTCTGTGTGACACATCTGGTAGGTTTGTGTCATTGGTTTGAATACAAAGTCCCAGGCCGTGTTAAGACGAACAATAGCAGAGCATCAAAAAATGCAAGCCTCCTGATTAATTTGGGCGAGAGAACGCAGGGCAGTCACACAAAGCGGTTGATGCCAGCTCAGCCACACTTGGTATTCAATCCAAGGCAATCCAATTAATGCCTCACACGGTGTGTAAAATACCATGCACCAATGTTAATTCTATTGTTTATATGGCAGGCATCAAGGCATAGGAGCAAGACACCGCTATGGTAATACCTTTTCAGAGTCTGTTTCAAGGAATACAAACTGCTGTGCAGTGTCTTGGAATCGGACAACCTTCAGGCTGGACTTCCTGGTTCCTATTTTAACCGGTAACTCTAGCAACACGTCCCAATACACGCAACACCTTGCTTCTTTTGGTGCACTGCCATTGTTGGGCTTAACTCATTTGCACCGTACAGTAGCATAACACCTGGTGGAGAAACAACACCTTCTTTCTGAGCATCAAACACAGACGGTAATTGCATTTTTTTTCCAGTATGGGTGTTGGAGCCAAATTCTTCTGAGAAATTCTGAAGTATTGGCACCAAAGTGTACACCGTGGCGTTGCAAGTCTGCCAAAGAATATTGAATTGAAGTCCTCTTTTCACTCACAGCCTTCACTGAGTACCACTTGACTAACTTAAGGAGAGCTGATGCTGAAGCTTGAATAGCTCGCAGGCATTCCTCAGCGCTGGAGGAAGATAAGAATAGCACTCACTTGTCTCTCGTCTATTGGCTCGCTAGCGTGGCTGTGGGTTGGCGAGGCGCTGCTCCGTTCCAGCAGCGCTGCTCCAAACGTAAAGAACGGCAAAAGGAAAGAAACGGGTGCCCTCTGGGTGTAGCAGAGCAGCCTGGCCTTGGATATATTTGGCTCTGTCAGTTTGCGTACAGATCTGCAGTGGTCTGCAATTAGGCTGTTTCCTGTTTCAACACAGGATATGGCAGCGCTGTGAAGCCGCGCCATAGATGCTCTCAGGGAGCATGCTAGCCAGGAGCCAGGCCCTCTGAAGGAGATGCATCTTTTTCATGGCTCTGAAATGACACGGTAGCTTTGTAAGTGGAAAACAACTGGCTTACTCGGTGGCAAAATGGTACTTTACATGAAAGCGACTTAATCATGTTGAAAACCAGGGGCTCTTATTCAAAGGCGAATTTTATGCGATGTGACTCCGTGAAGAGTAACTGTCGTCGGCCTGAAGGAAGGCAGTGACCCGGGGACCCATACTCACAGTGGACTCCTACTACGGCTCCTCCCTAACTCATACAAAGCACTGGAAAATATGCGTCGGCTACTTCCTCCTTCCCACTCACCTCCCTCCACATTTCAACTTCCTGTTCTCTTGGCTGATCGGAAGTGAGATTCTTTGGGGATATTCAGCTACCTTTGAACTGCTGATTTACCACCGTCTTTGACAATTAATGAAATGAGAAACCTTTTTCTGGGTGGCAGTTAAGAGATGTAAAATACACACTTTTTAAGCACACAAGAAACAGATATGGGTTGAAAATGGCATTCTTTAGAAACACACCCGGTCAGGCACAAACCAGCACCCTATACATTCTTTTACCCACTTCCAGCCACACACGCCCAACCAGGCAAGGACACTTTTAGCTGCTGATTGAGACACATTGGAAGTTGACAATTGGCACATTGGCAGTTTGTACATTCCCTCATCTCTAACAATTTGTATTTATAGGTCGTCTCTCCCTCTTTTCCCCCCTTCTTCCTCTCCCTCATTTTTGTTACTGTACCAAGAACACCTCTTTAAAAGCCTGGATTCAGTTTGGCTGAAAAACAAAGACTTAGACTTGGCTCACACCTGAGAGCTGCCCTCAACTCACTTCCATGGATTTCAAATTCTGTAGAATATTGCTAAAAAGCGTGGATCAGATTAAAGAGTTAGAAAGCCACCTTTCAGCTAGCGATGTGTCTTTTTGCTGCAGCTAACTTTATTTGTCCGAGGAATAGGAATTCAAAATCTTGCTCTGACATTGAGTATTATATGTGGACATTTTGAGTTATTGCAAGTAAAGCATTTTACAGCTTAAATATGTTTACTGTTGTGCGTTATTATTTGTTGATGGAGATCTGTACATTGATTCTTCTTGGATTAAAAAGGACAGAGACTTTATTTGATCTACATGTATGTTGAAGCCAGAGCGTATTGCTTACTATTCCACTATTTCCCCATCTTTTGGTCCTGGGTGTGTCGTCTACAGCCTTAGCACAGAATGGAAGCACACCCTCACAGTATGGAGCTAGAACAGTCTCATAATTCATAAATGCACACAGAAATTCATAAATACACAAAAAAGATTTACAAATGTATTTGGGGATTTGTATATACATGTGACTCAAAACACAAATACATTTTCAATGCACACACAAATATGTTTCATTTCATATGTAAGTAAAAAATATTCACATACAGGTTACCATGCTGTAAGTTGCACCGATGGTCCTGGGTCACATATGTGATGTAGTCATTAGTCTATTAACAATGTCGGTAAATCCTAATCAATATTATCATACATAAATCTATAGCTTTTCTATTCACCAGTTATTCCACACAGTGCAACTATAAGAGAATAATATGTAATATAAAAGTGAAATAGGTTATTTGAGGAACATTCATTTGAAATGGTTGTCCTTCTGCTTGCCTGGTAAGCAGGATGGGGTTGTTTAGTTCTGCTTCACTTGACTTGTGTGCTGTGGACATGCACCTGTCCGTGTTAACACTGCGTGCAACGTGTCAAGATGTTAAAATGTGGACTGTGATCATCTTCGTTATGAGCCCTTGAAATACACACATTGTTGGATATATTTCTAAAGCTTTGCTTTTCTTTTTGTAACAGCTCTGATGGTACTAGCTGAACAGTGACCGCTACCTGCCTGAGGACACCTGCTGCCCAATTCCCTTCATCATGTCTGGGATGCATGTAAGTGAAGCATTACTTCTTTTCTTTTTCCCTGCAATTTTTAAACACTACAACCTCTTTCATGTAAAAGTCCATATTAACAAGGAAGTAAGTTGTTCAAAGGTAAACTATGGATGTATATGCAACAACTGATTATTGCCCATGACAATAAATGAGCTAATATTTTTTTTTATATAAATGACTAGGTCTATAAGAAAATAAATATATAAATATGAATAATAAATAATAATATAATAATAATAATAATAATATTAATAATATAATAATATTAATAATAATAATAATAATAATATTAATAATATTAATAATAAATAATAATAATAATAAATCAATAATATATAATAATAATAAATAAATATATATATTCACATGATATATCATTTATATATTACATGCTGAAGGACTTGTGTGTGTGAGACTCAGATGTGCTGAAAGAAACCCATATCTGTAGCAATGTATTAGCCCACATAGCTGGTGAACACACATCCATCAAAGTGTTGGGTCAGTTTTAGTGGTTTCATATTACCCGACAGTCGCAGTGGTTTGAGCTAATGCTTCACAAGTGCTCGCTTCAAAGTGGGATTACTTTCTCTCCTGCATCCTGCCTTCTCATGTCCTTTATTGATCCAGGTTGTCTTTAATCTGTCACACCGAATTGCTCCACCACAGTCAGGCAAAGATCTTTAAAGGCCTACATTTCTTGGGGGGATTTAAGAAGATCAAGGCGATGGAACTAAACACTTTGAATCTGTTATAATCTTGTGTTTGTTTAATCACATAAAATGATGAATTCAATATTTTCAGGCAGGCTGTGCTACTTTCATAGATTTTGTTGTTATCATGCTTTTGTTTCTGTCTTTAGTTTTATAATGTTTTTGATCGTGAATGTTAATTGCAACTAATGATTCATGTGGAAATGCCACAATCAATAATAATGTCAGATAATTCAGCCTATTTGACAGAAAACTCTGGTTCGTAGCAACATGCATTATGGATTCTGTGTGGGTTGTGGCTTAAGTTTGTGAGTGTTTTTCCAGAGCTATTCAGTGGATTTTCTGTAGGTCAAGACGTCAAAACATTCTTTTGGCCTAGACTGTTTTGATGGGCAGCAGTGTGACCTACTGGTAATCTTACCAATCTTTTGACCATAAGGTCAAAGATTCAGCAAGTGCTGTGCACCCACTACATCCGGTGGAGAAAAATCTTGTAGGTTCACTCAGTAGATGGATTTGGATGTCAAGTAATGATATATACAGTTGACTTGCAATATATTTGACTCTGCAGGAGGATGACGCTTACAGGAATATGCCATTTTAACGTTTTCAGTCATAAAAACTGGATAAATAAAAAGGAAATAAAAGAGAAGCCTGCTTCTAAAATCTAAAATGTGTGAATGCAACATCAGGTTAAATGCAGCCGATGGTTATCTTTCCCAGTGGCTTTGTGTAAAGGAACCACATGACCACATGGAAGTCAACAGGGGGAGAATAGGGGTTATTCTGTATCCACATACCCGTCAGTCAGAGTCGTCACCAGCGGTCCTCACTCATTACGCACCACTGACTGAGACTGCATCAGACACATTCAGCTTTACAGCCGCTCACTCACACCTGCTGCTTTGTGCTCCGGCTTTCTCATTTCATCTCATTCACTCTATTGTGGCGTGTTTTTCATCACACCCACTGTTCTGATCTAACGGGGCAAACCGAATGCACACAGCATCCTTATCCTAGCTGTCATTTCCATTTGTGTTTGAGGCGTGTAGCTGCCACATTTACATTATTCACAGTGACTGGCAATGAGCACAGGTGGCCATTCAAGACATATTCAGTGAATCAAATTATGAGGCAGCGGCTGTGGTATTATGACTTCTTTTCATATGAGCCAGGGATCAGGCAGTGGCTGCTCAAAAAAGGAACTGATTATTTTGGTTTTTAAAATGCATAGTTGTGCGTAGCATATGTTTAATTTTTTTCATTTCATATTCTGTTGTGGGAGAGAAATTGAAGGCTGTCCCAGCAACCATAGGACAAATGGCAATCGGTTACCTTGGACAGGTCAGCAGTAGGGAGGAGTCCAAAATTACAACGCAACACATAAAAGTTGATGTGGGAGCTTTAGCCAGCTGGTGAGACGTTGAGCGGAAATACTTTTAATTACTGCAAGCTTTGAATTGTAAATGATCAAATAAAATGTATTTCATTCACCCAGAAATGTTCATTATTTACACATTTCCCCCTCATAACTTTAAAAGGATCCTAAGACAGAGTGCAGCATCTGCATTTTTACTGGTACTAAGTGGGTTCTTTGGCGATGTAAAATAATCAGGATGCTTTTTTTTTTCTCCTCAACTTCATTGCGTCTGTAGTTCCTGCTCTCTGCTTTTGTCTTCTCAACATTTTTGCCAAGATTCACACAACCACCTTGGGATATATTAATCTGTGAAGTGGGTGGTGTTAGCATGCATACGATAGATCATATCCAGGGATGTGTGCAACATCACATCCCTGAGATTTCAGCACTCTGTATTGAAAATGCATGCTGATGTTGATAGTGTTAGTTAGTTGCCTCTTGTTATGTGAAAATCCATTGCGACCTGCAATGTGAACGGCTGTTACGAGTAATTTTAGTGTCATTACTTACTTTGTTTGTGGTCGTTTTACTCCGTTTTTGTAGCTAACTGCACAGGATGAACACATTCAACGGATATGGGATGGTGTGCTTTGCAGTAACACTAGAAGAACGACTCCATAAAGAAAGATTCAAACCCAGCACCACCTTGCTGTGAGGCTGTGGCGTTAATGACTGAAATAACATTAAAGCCCCTTTTACACTGCCTTTTCGTTACAGGAGTATCACTCCTCACAGTCGTTATTGTAAAAGGTACTGAAACGGAATGGGTTCTCACATGCGTTCCTCCTCTGAGCAGCAATGACCTCAGTGTGTAACACGTCATGGCGTCTCTGGTTCCGCAAAGCCGGGATGCTTCTGCAAAAGGAGACACCATTGCGGTTTTACGCCACAAACCAGTTATTTATAAACGATCGTGGCATATCATGTAAAAACACCGGCCCATTTGAGTATTTCTAAGTCCGCCCTCAGTGCCTTGTTCCCTCTCTTTTTGACGCTGTCATGCTATGTTACATCTCAGTTCAACTCCGCTGTCATTAATGTTGGTTTCTCTCTGTCTTATGTGACGTAGGCACCATGGTCGACTGGCACAGAGTGTGTAGCCAAGTACAACTTCCAGACTGCCAACGAACAGGACCTGCCTTTCTGTAAAGGAGATTTACTGACCATCATCGGAGCCACCAGGGTAAGTAGGCAGGTGGCTCGCAATATGGCTCAACGCTGCTTTCTGGCCCCACCATTAATGTTCAGGAAATGAGCCAAGAGTTGATGGTTTAAACTCTTTTTAATGTACTTCATCATGTACAGTTAAGTACAGGTATATAGAATTATGTGTTACAGTTTGTCTTTCCCCAGTTAATGATCGTGTACTGAATACTAGTTCAGACAAAACAAAAAGACTGCGGGATACAACCATGTCATCTTAAATCTGTACTACTGTCACACAAGCAGCACCTTTTCTCCTCTTTGCACTTAATCTAAATCAATTAAGGTCATGACAGCTCCGATACTCAATACATGCCTTCCTTGTCTCAGAAAGCAGCTTGTTATTGATTACAGAGTGAAAGGACAGCACCTTCTTCCAGGTTTTTTTTTTTTTTTTTTATATATATATTTTTTTTTTATTTCCAATAAATTAACAAAAAGGATACAACAACAAAAATATCCATCCTGAAACAATATCGATGATGGGGTGACTCGTACAATTTCTTTCTTTCTTCTTTTTTTTGTTTAGCCCATGTATATATAGCTATATAGGATAGACAAGAAAACAAAATACAAACAGAACAAACAAACAAAAACAAACCAAAAAATAAACAAATATCTAAATCAAATAAAAGAATTAAAAAAAATAAGTGGAAAAGCAGCAATCTGTCTTCACTGACATTAGTGGGTATTTACACCTATATGTGCTTACCTGCACCAACATACACAAACGTGCTCGCAACACATATGTACATCCACATAGTCAAACATACGCATATATTTTACAGAGATACATATATTTAATATTAAGGTCTGCCCTGCTCTATAGGGCACCAATTCAGGGCTCAACCAATCATATGTCCCCTTTAGAAAATTCCTCCAAACCTAAAAGTAATGGAAACCAAAATTCTTGAAAAATATAACCACATTTATGTTTTTCCAAAGTTAATTTTTCTAAGGGTAAAAAAGCTGAAATCTGATTTGTAAAAATCTTAAGAGTTGGAGGGAAATCATCTTTCCAAAATAAGAGTATGCATTTCTTCGCAAAGTATGTTATCATAATTAATATCCTGCATTTTTTCGTATCTAACTGAGGATGCAATGGATCATTTAACAAATACAAACTGGGACTTAAATCAAATTTTATTTTCAAAACAGATTGTGTAAAGGAGTGAATTGATTTCCAAAAATTTTGTAGAAGGTCACACTCCCAAAACATATGTATAAATGTCCCATCCGTTCTTTTACATCTGGGACATTTTGCTGAGATAGTCTTGGAGATTTTATGCATTTTTGTTGGTGTTAGGTATAGTTTATGAATGAATTTAAAATTAGATTCCTTAATTTTGTTGCTAGTGAATGGAAAGTGTATTCTTTCACAGATATTTAACCAGGTGTTTTCTTCAAAGACTATCTCTAAGTCCTTTTCCCATGACTTCTTTATAATCTGGAAAGATGACTTACCTCCTCTTGAGAGAATGTTGTAAAATTCACTTATTTTCCCTTTTATTGTTTCAGAGGACATTAATATATCTTCTATCTCAAATAATACAAACCGCAGTTTGTCTGCTTTAATAAGTGAATGAACAAGACTCCGGATTTGTAAATATTTAAAAAAATCTTTATTAGAAATGTTGTATTCCTTTCTTAAATCAGCAAATGATTTTAATTGCCTATTCAGATTAAATAGGTCTTTAAATTGTATTAAACCGGAGTTTGTCCATTCTCTTATGTTGATCTTTGTTTGAATGTTCAGATCTGGATTTTGGTAAATAGGTGAGTCCACAGAAGTACAATAAGTGATACCATATTTTTTCCTACAAGCTTTCCATGTTAACAGAGTATTAAAAACATTTGTCCAGTTCATCTATCTTTTCAAAATTATTTATAAACAAAAGAGAAACCAGAGGTAAAGGTTTAAGCGACTCTGTTTCCATCTGGACCCACAGAGATTCTTGTCTCTCCAATATCCATGATGCCATGTTCCTTAACTGGGCTGCCCAAAAGTAATATTGCAGATTAGGGAGACCGAGACCTCCCATAGGTTCCGGCTTCATTAGAGTCATTAAACTAATCCTAGGTTTCTTATTATTCCAAATGAATTTTGAAATACAACGATTTAATGGTTTAAAAAAATCCGCAGCCAAGAAGCATGGTAACATCTGAAAAAGAAAATTGAATCTTGGGAGAACGTTCATTCTGATAACATTTATACGTCCTAATAATGAAAGAGGTAAGGAGGACCATTTTAACAAGTCTGATTTAACCCTGTGTACAAGGGGGGTGTAATTTTCTTTGAAGAGGTTATGTAAATTCGGAGTAATACTTATACCCAAATATTTAAAGCTTTCTGATGTCCACTGAAAACTACAAGATGAAAGGATTTTTTCTGTTGGCGGCATGTGTAAGAGAACAGCACTAGATTTAGTAAAATTTATCTTATATCCAGAGTAGCTTCCAAATTGTTGAATCGTATTTTGTAAATGTATTATTGATTTCTCTGGATCTGTAATGTATAAGAGAATGTCATCTGCATATAAAGAAATTTTATGTTCATAGTTTTTAATCCTTAAACCTTGAATGCTTGTATTATCTCTGACACTTGCCGCCAATGGTTCAATCACCATAGCAAAAAGTAAAGGCGACAATGGGCAACCTGATGGAAGCTTCCTTTATGTATTTTGTGGACGTCTCCCCATATGTTTGGCAATACACCCCGACATGTGAGATGTTTGGTGCTACTTTGCTGAGCGTATTTTGACACACTTGAGTAGCTTTATCAGACTGATCTTTAAAGTGTCTCCTCGTGTTCACAACAAAATGCACATGCTGCGTCAATCCCCAAACATCTGAACACTCAGCACCACTAAGCATGAGTTGTTAGTTATGTAATATGTTGTTTTAAATCCATTTTATCATTGATTTACCATCTAATATGGGACCATATCAGGCACATCGGACTCATGGTTTGAATAAACAGCTGTCAAGGTTCGGCACACAGGCAGGCAGCGAGGGCAACGAAGATCTAGGATGAGATGACACAAGAGTTAACTAAACAAAACAGGAATTGAAGATACACGCAAAAGACAACGTGACCTCAAAACAGGAAAGGAGTATGCAGACCACACACACATGTAAACATTTAATGAAGAAGTTAAATAATGTCAGGGTGGTACAGTATAGTATTTCTCTCTCTTAAAGATACTCTCTCTGAATTTTACTTTACTTTATAGAACACAAAACTTAAAAGGGGCTCATTGGTAATGCTTGGTGATGAAAGCTGGCTCCAGATCAGCCCAATAGCAAAATTAAATTGCAATATTTGGTTTCAACAGTAGAGGGCAGCTGCTTTGCACATGTATAACAGAATACTAATTCTTGTGTTTTTGCACTTAAATGTCAATATTTGGATCCAAACCAATCAACCTGCTTCTCTGCTGGTTTTTACATTTCTTTCTACAAATCAAGCTAACAAGATATGACATTCAAATTAATTTGTGCTGGCATTGATGGATTTTTATTTACCTTTGGAAAGAGCCATGCTAGATGTTTCCACATGTCCAGTCTTTATGCTAAGCTAAGTGGTTGAGGTCTGTAGCATCACATGCCACACAAACCCGAGAGTGGCATTCATCTCCTCATCTATCTCTTGGCAAGAGAGTAAATAAATATTTCCCAAAATGTCAAACAATTCCTTGACGATAAGCAGATGGGCTGGCACCGCTGATGTGAGAATGGTGATCGAAAAAAAAACATCTGATTACATTTTGTCTTGTTTCTCAGGAGGAAATGCTGTGACGGTTTCAGGTTTGTGATGGGCCAGTGCATACCTGAAAGTAGGTAAACCATACACATTATACTCCTCTATGTCTGGCTCATGAACGCTCACATCTGATTCGCATGCTCCAAATCTGATATCATTTATCCACTACAGCAGTTTCCAGATAGCAGGCTGCACAAAACACAGCCTGGAGACCACATTTGTCAATGTGGTCCTCCAAAGAAGTCCACAGAATGCACACACTGTTGTCGACTTTCGGAGCAATTAGGTTCAAGGAGCCGTGTCAGATAACTTGCATGTTGTAGGGCACTGGAACAAACGAATATAACAGGCATCCAGAGAAGAAACTGACCACAGGTTTGGCACAGAGGACTGCCAACGTTTTCATGTGGTGGTTCATTTAAATAATCTGTAAATTGTTCAAGTAGAACTCAGGAATCACGACCAGGAAAAATATTGTGCAGTATTGACAAACGGGTTTAGTGTCGGCAGCGTCAAATACACAATAAAGACTGTAGGATGCATCCAAAGAATAACAGTGAGTCACATCGACCACTAGAGGGCACTGTTCCTCCATGAACACAACAGCCTTAAGGGATGGATGGGCCTGAATATTCACATAATTGTGTATACAAGCATGTGCTGATTCTGAGACAATGGGCCCCTGGGAACAGACATGCAAAAGGCCCCAACACCTCTCCCACAGGAGCAACACACAGAGTTTATGGTTGTTGTTGTTGTTGTTAAGATGCCTTAAGATGTGTGTCTTTTTTGTCTGTTTTTGATAGTTGTTTTGTGTCACCTTGTTGTAATTGTTTTGGTCTGATGGAAGTATGTCTTCTGTGGTTATTTAAACCCCTTTGTAGTTGTTTTGTCTCTCTTTCTAGTCATTATGTATTTCTTTCTAGTCATTATGTATTTATTTGTGGATTTTGTGTCTCTTTGTAGTTGTTTTGTATCTCTTTGAAGTCATTATGTATGTCTTTGTGGTCATTGTAAGTCTCTTAAAGTAGTTTGCAGTCCAGCCAGAGGCTTTAGTCTTGGTGATAAGGACTAATAGCCCTCCTGGTGATTGCAGTGACCTTAAATAACTTTCTCAGCTAACTCTCTGCCTCCTGGCTCTCTGCAGGTGTGGATGTGTGTGCGGCGTCGCCATGCGAGCAGCAGTGCACTGATAACTTTGGACGAGTCGTCTGCACATGTTACCCCGGCTATCGCTTCGACCGAGAGAGACACCGCCACCACAAATCTCCCTACTGTCTGGGTCAATACACACTTCTCATATCTCTCTGTTCAATATTTGGACTGTAATTGGGTTTTTCATACCCACTTCATCATACATTGACCCACATGCATATTTAAAAAGTTCCTCAAACTCCCTGCTTTAATCATACATGTTTTTTAAACTGGATAAACAGCGCCCTCCTCCTGTGTGAACTTTCATTAGAATTTGTATTTTCTTTATAATAATGTTATTTATCTGTTTGTCTCCCTTCACACACACACACACACACACACACACACACACACACACACACACACACACACACACACACACACACACACACGTACAGACATTGATGAGTGTGAGCACCCGGGCAGCAGCATGTGTGACCATGAGTGTGTGAACACAGTGGGCAGCTTCCTGTGTCGCTGTCGCAGTGGATACATACTCGCACCGGACCAACGCTCCTGCATCCCTGTACACAACTGTGAGTCTATATGTCTCTACTAGTGTATGCGTTCATTGATTATTCATCCAGTAGGATGCCGATGATGGATGTTCCAGTGTTTGGACAGTAATTGTTTTACTTTGTTACCCTCTTTAAAGGAAGTGAACTTTTATTGTCTTAGTGTGATTTCAGTCTGTTGGTCAAATAGTACAGTGTGCAACAGGAATATTAGAGGTTTGATGTACGTGTGCTAGGAAAAACTTTAAGCACATCTTTTGTCTTGCAGTGAGTTCTTCCGGGAAGTCAGAGACCCTGATGAGTGCTGGTACCTGCTCGTTCACCTGTCAGGATTTTATAAACATGCAGAGCAGTCTGCTGCAGCTAAAACTAATGCTGGGCAGCACACTGTCACCCAACCAGGTAACATTACACTTACAATGAGTCAACATGTTCAGCATAGGAGACCGGAAAATAGATGTTTGAGTTGAAATCAGAATACGTCAGCCTACACAGTCTTTCTTTTTTGTGTTTTAAGGTACCTGACCTGGCCAATAGAAGTGATAAACCATCACTGGGGAGGGTGGGAAAAAGTCCTGACAACCCTTGTCTTCCTGGTCCACCCGGCCCCCCAGGAGCTCCTGGGGTCCCAGGTAATCTAGATATAACTGTAATGTAAGACAAGTTAAATCCACTGCTGGCTCCAGATATGTGCACAAGGAGAGTTTGTGATTAATGCAGCCATGCATTATAGTTGTTAGAATAACAAAAAGGGAGTGTGAGGACACAGAGAATGTGGAAAAAATGTAAAAAGTGTGTTGAAAAATAAATAAAAGTAAATGCTCTACACTTAATAATAAAGGAATGAAGAAAAAAACATGTTCCTAAGGTTACAGCAATGAAAATAAAAGCAAAACAAGGGTTTTAGATGACCTGTCTGAGAGAAAGAATGTTATCACGTTATCACTGTATCCATCTGCCCTCCACAGGACACCCAGGAGAACCCGGAAAGAGAGGGGACTCAGGGGACAGGGGCCCGCCTGGCCCTCGGGGTCCACGGGGAGACATGGGACCCATGGGCCCAGAGCCTGACCTGAAGCACATGAAAAGAGGTCGCAGGGGGCCAGTGGTAAGGAAAAAAAAAACATTCCACAATGCAGGGGTTAGGACATCGCTTTTTCAGTTTATTTCCCACTGGAGCGTCAGGACATCAACGTAGCTTCTCAAAACCACAAGGTCACGTCCTCAGTGTGTTAACGGATCCAAAGGGTCATATGAATGGGGGTTTGGTGCCGCTGGTATTATGAGAACGCATATACATATAGACATAAGATGGCATCGTCAGTCACAACTTCATAAATGGAACTTAAAGCGTGTCCATTCATCTCCGTAACGAATGCCTGATCAGCTCACGTGTCTTATCATTCATACAGGGACCAACTGGGGCAACAGGAAGAGATGGACTAAAGGTCATTATTGAATATCTTTATTTTTTACCCTTTATTATTCCCCTCTTCTCATTTCTCAGTTCGTATCTCACTTGCTTTCCTCGCCTCCTCTCCTCGCATCCTAGTCCCTCCCCACCAGAGACTCTTGTCACTGAGTGAACAGAGTCCTCTAAAGCAGCGACTGACTGAAATAAAATGGCCAACAAGTAATAAAACATAACCACAGGAAGTTCTGTACAGCTAGCTCTGCCATGCTTCTGGTTTCCTTCTCTCTTCCTTATTGATATACATTGACATTGAATACTAATCATTACAGCTTTAACCTGCTTGACATTCGATTGGAAGGTTTTCAAGACTCACGATGTGTTACTCATCAAATAGAACAGTGTATCTTGAATCAATATGCGACTGTGCAGTTTGCAGATCTTTTGAAAGATGTCTGTTAAAATGCTGTTTGTCATCTACAGGGCGAGAGGGGACCTGCAGGTCCCGAAGGGCCACCTGTAAGTCAACTTACACTCAAATTTAAGTCTTTATTGCTACTATATGACTCTATATAACCAAATAAAATGCTACAGTTCTTTTCTATGCCAACTCTAATAGGATCGAGGTGTCAACCTCATTCTATAATGTAAATGAGAAGTTGTGAAAATGGTTCTCACAAAAAAAAAAAAACGACAAGAAAACCGGTTGACTGATTGTCAAAACAGTTCAAAATGACATGCAGGGCATCTTAATCAATTCCTCTGTCCCCAGGGACCACCCGGCTCCTTCGACTTCCTCCTGCTAATTATGGCCGACATCCGCAATGATATAGTGGAACTGCAGGAGAAGGTGTTTGGGGAGCGGCGGGGCATCTCTCTGGACAGTCCTCCTCATTCCAGCGGGGAGATGGATTTTGTGGAGTGGGGCTCCGGACAAGGAGATCTCCTGCTCAGCACCTGACCTTTGACAGCCCACCCACAGTAACAGCAAGACAATCACTAAACTAGACTCTTTGTTTCTTTCTTGATAACGGATGCTGGTGGTCAAAGTGCCAACATGTAAATAATCCCAAACCACACAGCTGGGATGAACTGGGCAAGGAGCCCTGATTGCATTCTGCCACAGACAGTAAAACGGAGAGAAACACGGATTAAAGACACAGAAATTGGACTCTCTTCACCACTGCGAGGACTGACTGCCTTTCATATATGCTGCGGTGTGAGTGTGAGGGATGTGTGTGCAGGACGTGGAGTGAGAAAGATGCCTTTATGTCTTAGTCTCCGAGCTGTGCCTCTGAGATGAACCACTTCAAACGGAGACCGTTATCGTCTACATCTCTTCCTGTTCCTGTCTGCCCCATGGAAGCTCTGCAGCCACTGACAGTTTGCCTGCAAGGCGTTGGCACAAAGATCCAGGACCCGCACTGGGAGCCTCCCTTGCACCTGCCTGCAGTATCCAGCCCTCAAGTCTGAGCTCTGCAGCTCCTCTCTACTCTGAGGCATCTTCAGAAACCAATTCATGAGAGTTTTACAAACCCCAAATCCTGTACAGCTGGACAAAAACAGTAATGTCTCATGGATTTTTTATGAAATTGTAGAATTAAACAACTCAAGTTCAAGTTTGATTAACAAAATAACATTGTACTGCAAATGTCCATCTAGATGTAATCTAAAGCCCTATTTGCACTATTAACTAGAGGAGCTCATGTGATTAAGAAATGACCGTTCACGCCTGTATTTCATGCAGCACATTCATAAATGAAGTTTGTATTTGACGCTACTTTGCT